>NC_056751.1:831325263-831547763 GCF_019279795.1 Protopterus annectens
TGTCATGCTAATTCATGTAATACCTAAATCCATATTTCTTTTTGCTTCTGATGCATCTGCCTTTGGGCAGGTGGATACTTCTAGGGCAAGATAGCACAGGTTTCCTGGTCTCTTCAAAAATCTCAGTTGAATGTCAGTGTTTTGAGAGCTCTGTGTTGTACTGGTAGTAGTCAAGTCTTTCTCAGTCCCTTATGGCTCTATAGCCATCCACACAAGAAAATATATCTGTAGTGTGGTGCATCAACAATAGGGCAGTACGCACTCATTCCAGCTGTGTATGGAAGTTATCAGATTGTGAGACTAGGTGCTAGATCACAACCCATTCTTTTTAACAGCTTACAGTCCAGTGTGACTTTGTTGTGAATCAGCTCATCAGGATCCTCATCTTACTGTATGAATGGTCTCTTAACCAGGCAATAGCCAACAAAATATTCTACAAGTAGAAATAGTTTGTGACAGGCCCATTTGCTTTACCATCAAATGTAAAATGTAAGATTGTTTTTGCTTTACTCCAAGGACTGGAGACTCCAATCAGAAAAGCCCTGACTCTGCCTTGGCCATAGGGCCTTCTTTGTGTCCTCCCACCCCTTTCCCTCATCCTCAAGATTTTTCAAAAAGCCACATGCCACAAGCCGAGAATGATGCTGATGGTCCCATACTAAATAGCTCAAGTGTGGTTTCCATTAGTGTCTCTTTTGCTGACTTTGTTCAAATCTGTAGTGATTCACCTGAAAGACAAACAGGATCTGGACAGCAACACCCACATGTTTTTATTATGGTTCCTGTCATTTTAAACTGTGTCCAGTTCTTTGCTCTCCACTAGGGTGAAAGAGATCCTGTCGGCATCCACAAAGCCAGCCACATTACAGGCTTTCCCCCCACAGACAGGTTATTATGAATTAGATTACTCCTTTCCAACAGGTCCTACAAAACCTAATACAGTGGCTTGACCTGAACATAAGATGTTAAGTTGTCTATCTCGCCTTCGTTCTTGCTGGTTGGGATTGGAGCCGATCCTCAGCTCCGACTCGGCCATCTTCTATAGCTCGAGAGCTGTTTACTGGCTCGAGGCTACCCCTTATCCCATGATACCTAGCGCTAGCTACCCAGATTTCATTTGCCACTTCAGCTGCGAGGTGTAGTTTTACTGGCTCAGGCTTGTATTAGTTTATCATAGAACTTTTTTCTTAAAAAAAATATTTCTTTTCTTAAGAGTTATAGTTAACTTTTAGTCTTATACTATTGTCATTAGTTTAGTGTGTTGTAGTACTTCCTTTCCTTCCCTTTAGAACTCGTTTAATTTAGAGTTCTTCCCCTCCCCCCTCTCTCTATCCTTTTAGGTAGCCGTTTAAGTTAGAGGCTTCCTAGTTTAAAAAAAAAAATCTTTAGCTTTAGCTGTAGTGTATTGGTGTTGTGGTATTTTGTTTTCGCTTATCAGCCTTTTGGCTAAGATCAGTGTAGTATCTCTTGAGGTATTTTGTTGGATACAGGATGTCTAAAGAATCCAAGGTGTCTGGATTCAAGAAGTGTGACTCATGCTGTCAGAAAATGTCTCTGACAGATGGGCACACTTCTTGCATCTATTGCTTAGGCGCAGTGCACCTGCAGGACTCTTGTTCTATATGCCATGCATTTAGTCCAAGAGTTCTGCAGGAGCATAAGAATAAGCTTATTCTTAGGGGTCTTTTAAAGCCCCAGGATTCACCGGCCAAGACTCAGCCTGTGAAATCCTCAAAACCTACCAAATCATCGGCTCCAAGCTTGGAGCTGTTATTGGTTCAAACTTTACCTGCTACTTCGGTTCCGGCCGGAACCAATGAGACAATCTCCCCGTCGGCTCCATCAGAATCTTTGGAGCTGTCGTGGAGCCACAAAAGGCTAAGGTCCCCTTCTCTGGAATCCATACATTCGGCTCCTCGGTCTCCCCTGCTTCAGAGTGAGCGCAGTCACAGATCTTCCCACTCTTCTTGGTCCTCTAGGCTCTCGGATCACGACGTGGAGAGAGTTGTCAGTAGGTTGCTGAAGTCGCAGGCACTTGCCAAGATCTTGTCCAGCCCTCCTCAACAGGTGTCGGCTCCATCCACTTCTATCGACGTTCCTCCTCCGACTCCCTTGAGCTCAGAGCCGGAGTTCGTTGGGGTTCGAGTCGTGGAACCGTTGGCTCCAATAACTATTTCTTCCCTCGATGGTGCCGTCCGTCGGGGGATCTGGGTGCCGAGGCTCCCTTGTTGGCTCAGAGGGGGCGAGTGGCATCGGACACTTGTCTGACCCCGTTCTCCCTCTCGGAGCTTCGGCGTAGGTGAGCTCGGCTCCTACATCAGCCTCGGAGCCGTCTCCCTCAGTACGGAGAAGGATTCCGATTTCCTCTGAACCGGAGCCTTCTCTGCATCATGGCAGGGATGCCTTCGATGTCATGAGGAGTGTGCTGGCCTCTGAGTCAGCTCCACAATCGACCCCACCAGCTCCGTCCCCTGTAGTGCCTCTGCCAACCTCTACTACTCCTCCAGACCCCATGCGTGGGGAACCGGTGCTCCAGGGCACCCCATTAGGTGTTTCCTCTTCTTCCGAGGCCTCCCCTGATCATTCAGAGGAGTCCCCTCGGAAGAAGAAGTGCAAGAGGAAGCACATTGATTCCCCTGAGTCTGTTACCTCTGATACAGACTTAGATGAATCAGAAGGGTCCCCGAGATTCCCCTCTGAAGATGTTTCCTTCTCAGACATCCTAGAAATGCTTAAGCAGAGGGAGAACTGGAATCCCCTAGCCCCTACCGAGGATGAGTCTGTATTCCTGGATGCGTTCGGTTCCCGACCTTCCACCTCCTGGGTTTCTCCGCCTTTCGATCCACTCATGTCAGTGGTGGCTCGAAAGGCTTGGTCAGCCCCAGATACAGTGGAACCAACCCCGAGGAGACCCGGCAAGTTTATCACTGCACCCCTTGATAAGCAGTTCCGTACCAAAGGTGTTCCTGTGGATGCCATGGCGGTAGCAGCAGCCACAAAAAAAGAGTTAGCGGAAACTTCTTCGTCTGTCCATCCTCCTAACAAGGAGTCTAGGACTATGGATAGATACGGGAAGCGAATGTTTGCTTCAGTGACCTTTTCTATGAGGTCACTGAATTACTTATGCCATTTTACCCGGCTTCAGAGGGATCTCCTTAAAGAGCTTGGAGATACCCCTCAAGATCCATCAACTGAAGGGGCTCAAGCTAAAGTGGCTTCCCAGCTGGCGACCCTTAATTCTGTAGTCAACTCCTCCATGAGGCTCATTTCCTATGCAGCCGATGGTGCGAGTAGAGCCGCAGGTACAGGAGTGGCCCTTAGGAGACACGCATGATGCGGCTGTGTAATTTTGCGGAACCTTTTAGAGCGTCATTCACCAACACCCCCTTTGACGGTTCCTTTCTTTTTGGACCACAGGCGAAAGACACCTTGACTAGGTGTGAGCAAGAAGGCAAGACTCTCTCTGCCGTGGGAGTCCGTTTTTCCACTCCTTCCAGACCATACCCCAAGGGTCAGAAGAGTGGTAACATGTGGTTCCGGAAATCCCAGGGAGCCTCGCCTGACACACGTAGCGATTTTTCCTCCAGGGGCAGAGGAGGAAACAACAACAACAGACGCTGCCCTCATGGCAGAGGGGGTTCACAGAACCAGGGCAACAGAGAATCCTTCTCTGAGAAGCCCTTCCAGCATCCCTGAAGGGTTGCCCGGCTGCCCGCCTCTGGAGGCAGTCGGGGGAAGACTTTCACTGTACCCAAAAGCCTGGCAAGATTTAACGCAAGACAAATGGGTACAGTCAATCATATCCGGAGGTTACAAAATTCCCTTCTCTCAACCCCCCTTACCGTCAAGCAAATCCCTTCCAGATGTTCCACCCAATCTGAGGGACCAGCAGTCATAGAAGTTTCAAAACTGCTAGAAAAAAAGAGTCATCCAGGAAGTCCCGGCAGACCAACACGGATCCGGAACTTACTCAAGGTTCTTTTTGGTACCAAAAAAGACAGGGGACTGGAAACCGATTCTGGATCTCAGCAGACTAAACAAGTCTGTTCAAATAACAAAGTTTCGGATGGTCACGCTACAGTCCACTCTACCCTTTCTGGGTCAGGACAATTGGATGTGCTCCATAGATCTTCAGGATGCGTACTATCACATCAAATTGGACAGGAGCTCCAGGAGATTCCTTCGCTTCCGGCTGGGAGCCAGTCATTATCAGTTCACCACAGCCCCCAGGGTGTTCACAAAATGTATGGCAGTGGTCACGGCTCACCTGAGACGTCAAGGATTCCAGGTGTTTCCATATCTAGACGACTGGCTCCACACTGCTACTACCAGGCATCAACTTCTGAAAGCCAGGGCCTACACAATCACAATCTGCTCCCAGCTAGGCATCACAGTAAACTTCGAAAAATCTACCTTGTTGCCCTGTCAATCTATCACCTATATAGGAGCAGACTTAGACACAAGGAACATGTCCGCAAGGCTTCTGCCAGACAGTGTATCTTTAATTCGCCAGCAAGTACAAATTCTAATGCAGAGCAAAAGGATCCAAGTCAGGTTCGTCCTTCAAACTCTGGGTTCCATGGCAGCGGCAATTCTTCTAATCCCACTGGCCCGCTTTCACATGAGGATCCTTCAGTGGCTTTTGTTCACACAATGGTCTTTCCAACAGCTGCCCATGTCTCACATGATCAAGATTACAGAAGCATGCAAAAGTCACCTTTCCTGGTGGATGGTCTCCCCACTAGTGACTTAGGGTAGACCCTTCATTCAGCCCCTCCGGTTGCCACAGTGACCACAGACGCCTCCCTGATAGGGTGGGGGGGCATTATCAGGGCAGGACAGTCCAAGGCACTTGGCAGCCTCACGAGTACCATCTGCATATAAACGTCCTAGAAATGAGAGCTGTGCTCCTAGCTTTGCAAGCTCTTCAGGACTCTCTCCCTTCTGGGACCATTGCAATTCAAAAGGACAACATGTCAGTGGTGTGGTACATCAACAAGCAGGGCGGAACCAGGTCCTACCCCCTATGTCGAGAAGCACTCAGACTCTGGCAGTGGGCGATTTCCTCCCAATGATTTCTGATTGCGACGCACATCCCTGTGAGGTCCAACGTCATAGCGGACAGGCTCAGCAGAGCTATTCTCATGCCTCACGAGTGGTCTCTGAATCAGGTAGTTGCAGATCTGATCTTCTGCAAATGGGGACAGCCTTGCTGTGATCTTTTTGCCACCCCCTTCAACAGCAAATGCAGCAACTACTTCTCCCTTCTTCCGCTTCCAGGTCACACACTCAGAGACACTGTAGTCCACGATTGGCCTCAGGGACTTCTTTATGACTTCCCTCCGTTTCCCCTGATACCAATACTCATACAGAAAGCAATATCATCGGGTTGCAAGATGATCCTCGTTGCCCCCTACTGGCCTCGACAGATATGGTTTCCGTTCCTGCACCATTACCTTCTCGATCAGCCCTGGACTCTGGATCCGATTCCAGACCTACTGATTCATCAATCAGGCGGGCTGCATCAATCCCTCCAAACACTCCAGCTCACAGCTTGGTTGCTCCACTTCCAACCTTAACCAGGCTTCCCAGCATTTCCCCGGCCGTACGTGAAATTATTGTCTCCTTGCACAAGTCCGCCACTAGAAGGACTTATGCTAGCAAATGGAAACGTTTTTCTTGTTGGGCAGAGGCTAGGAACATAGATCCATTTTCAGCCCCAGTCCACAAAATCTTGGAGTTCCTAGCAGAACTTTTTCATTCTGGGTCCGCTTCTGCTACAGTCAGGGTTCAATTAGCGGCCATTTCAAACTTTCATGTTGGGTTATCTAATCCAAACAACATGTCGCATAAGCTATGTAAAACTTTTCTAAGAAGGACTACTCTCCTTAGACCCCCAGTGAGAGATCCCCCTCCTCCTTGGGACCTAAATTTGGTACTAACCTCCTTAATTTTGCCCCCTTTTGAATCTGCAGCATCCTGCTCCAGTAAGTTTCTATTTTGGAAAACACTCTTTCTGGTAGCTATTACTTCAGCCAGACACATCTCTGAACTTCAGGCACTATGTGTCCATCCTCCATACTTAGTTTTTCATAAGGACAGGGTTGCTCTGAGGACTAATCCCTCTTTCCTTCCGAAAGTCTGCGCAGAAAATAATTTAAACCAATCTATAGACCTACCTGTGTTTTTTCCCAATCACACCAACAAGGCAGAATACAAATTACATCAATTGGATGTTCATAGACAACTGCGTTTTTACCTGCATAGGAAGAAGGATATAAGAAAGTCGGACCAACTATTCCTTTCCTATGCTCTGGGCAAACAAGGTCTCCCAGTTTCCAAAGTGACTTTATCCAGGTGGTTGTCTCACATTATTACCTTCATCTTATCAACTGAGAAACAAAGAGTTATCTATCAAACCAAAAGGTCATTCTACAAGGGCTTTGGCCACCTCTGTAGCCTTCCAGTCTTGGTTGCCCATGGACTCTATCTGTGCAGCTGCTACGTGGGCAAACCCTCATACCTTTATTTCTCATTACAAACTAGATATGGTCTCCAGGAGCAGAGCTAACTTTGGTTCCACTGTTCTGAAAAGTCTGTTCCAATGAGCCGCCCAGGATTATAGGTGCTAGGGATGCTGTCCCAACCAGCAAGAATGAAGGCGAGATAGACAACTTAACATAAACAAGTTATGTACCTACCATAACGTTCCATGTTAGTTGTCTTCATCTCGCCTTCTTTCTTGTGTCCCACCCTCCATCCCCCTGTCCTATTGGACCGAGAGGAGTTCAAGTTTCACTGGCTGAGTGTTCTCTGGTTGATACCTCTACTGACTTAGAGAGCATGACAGGTGTGGTCAACTTTTTGTTTGGAGAGGTTCATTCTCTAGCTATGGCTAGGGTTAGCTATTTCAAACGAGATCTGGGTAGCTAGCACTAGCTATCATGGGATAAGGGCTAGCCTCGAGCCAGTAAAGAGCTCTCGCGCTATGGAAGATGGCCGAGTCGGAGCCAAGGATCGGCTCCGATCCCAACCAGCAAGAAAGAAGGCGAAATGAAGACAACTAACATGGAACGTTATGGTAGGTACATAACTTCTTTTTACTCCTCCCTAAAAGGCCATTTGGTGGCCATATCTAGCTCTCACCAGTGCATAGAGTTTTCCTCCATGTCTGTCCATGCCTGCAAAAGCCTTCCTGAAAAGCACCTTCTGTTTTAGACCACCAATTAGGGATCCTGTACCTCCCTGGGATATTCACTTAATCTTAAAAGTGTCAACTTGACCAACATTTGAACCGGCCTCTTCCACAGGCCTAAAGATGTTCTTCATGTTTCACTGTTGCAGTCATTACATTTGGGTAATCTGCTGGCAGGTTGCCCTCAGTCGGCCTGAATAACAAAGTCTTGGGTCCTGCGTCGGTTGCTGTCTCCCCTTCCATGAAATCAGGTCGTCAGGGGTATAAAACATGCAGCCGACGCCATTTTAATCAGTCTTTTTTGCTGAGCAGTGCCCGAAGCAGAAGCAGTTCGCAAGTGCCGGTCGGTCGACTCCTGAAATTTTTGTATTCGAGTTTCAGAACCGAAGTCTTCAAACTAAAGCTAAGTACCTCATTAGGAAAACTTTTTCTTGCTCCTTACTGATGTCAGTAAAAGTTAATAATTGCATTACTTGTGGGAAGCAAATACCTCATAAGGATTTTCATTTGTACTGTAGTCCTTCCTAGGCCCTGATTACAACGTGCCTTGCTGTCAGTTTTGTGCTAAATTTAACCAATGCGTCGGTATATTTTTGCTTCTAAATACTTTGGTTCAAGATTTAACTATCCTGAAATGTCGTTGGTTAGCAATCCAACTACCGGAATTCACAAACAAATGCAAGGAAAAAGACAGAGACAGACTGTCGAGGTCCAAAACTGACAAAGAAGCTTCTCCTAAGCCAGTCGCCGGTTCGCTGGTACTCAGTGAGACGCTTTTGCAGCCCCTGATGCCTGTTACTTTTGAGTCGCAGGCCTCTACCAAGACCTATTCGGAGTCCGGTATGCCGTGAGATTCTGCAAGTATTGAACCCGCGGATATCTCTCCCTTGGATGGGTCTGGAGCCGCTGAGCAGGCACCGGCTTCTGAGGGTGTTTTCAGGCCTCAACATTTGTATATTAAACCGACGCCATCATCAAAATCAAGGCCAAAACCTACTTCTATGTCTAAAATGTCTAAAAAAACGACACATGAGCCACGTGCTCAGGCCCCTATGCCTAAAAAGCAAATGATCAAAATGGCTGAGGACTTAATTACCTTGATCAGGGGTTCCCCCCACCCCCTGCTAAGAGGCCTAGGCAAGGCACTGATTATGAATCTTCAGATCAGGTTTCCATTTCTTCTGATTCCTCTTCTGATCAGGAATTTTCTGTCCCACCTTATGAGGACTCTGATGCAGAGGAATCCATCCCTTCTGCTTCTCCTCCTGAGGATTTCTCTTTTGGAGAGACTTTGCATACTTTAAGGGAACATTTTCATTGGGAGAGTCAGGATTTCTCAGAATCCAAAAAGAGGCTTAGGGATTTTCTTCTTCTTCCTCAGCATAGGCGTTTGGCTATACCTCCTGTATTAGACATTGTTGATGATGTTTTCTCAGAATCAAGCATGGCTCCTAGTAAGCCAGACAGATATTATAGGGTTCCTGACTCCCACAAATTTCTTTTCAAAAATCTTGCTGCCTGACCCTGAAACTATCTCTCGGGGTTCCAAGGGTGTTAAGGCCTCTACAGCTAAAAATTCTTCCCCTTCTGATAGAGACTCCAGGGTGCTGGATAGATGGGGTAAGAAGGTTTATACGTCTGCAACCTTGGCAATTAGGGCTTTAAACTGCCAGTTTCATATGCTTAAATATCAAAAGCATGTTATGGGCTTACTGAAACAGAAAATGATGTTGATTCCTGATTGTGTGGTAAATAGAGAGTTACAGGATTTATTGCATTCAGCAGAACAAGTTGGAAAGCATACTTTGCAATGTGGTTTGGATTCCTTGGAGGCCTCTTGCAGGGCCGCCATAACTGGATCTGTGATAAGAAGGCACGCTTGGCTTAAGGAGCAAAATCTGCCTGATCATGTTAAAGCTAAATTGTTGGATGCTCCTTTACAGCAGGACAGTCTATTTGGTAATAAGGCAGAAGAGGTTTTAAAAAAGATGGAAGACAAAGCTAAATCTATGCAAACTGTAAAAGATTTCTTGCAAGTGCAGTCACCCAGGTTCAGTAGACACTGGCCTACTAAGAATTGGTCCTTTCCAGTGTCCAACAGAGCCGCTCAGTCCAAACCCAGACGCTTCAAAGGCTCCAGGTTTCACTCACAAGGATCTTACAGGACAAAACAATGGGGTGCCTCCACCTCTAAATCAGGAGGTAGCAAAGCACCACCCTACAGTAAACAGTCTCAATGACTTTCCTTTACCATCTCCAAGCACTTACCTTTTGGCAGCCCCTTTGGGGGGAGAACTAGCACTTCATGCTCAAAATTGGCATCTAATTACCCAGGGCAAGTGGGTCTTAAATGTAGTATCCCAGGGGTACAGGTTTCATTTACACATATTGCCAATTCCAAACGGATGGCCAGATCTGCAACCAAATCAGTGGGCAGAGGTCCAGAAACATGTCATGTCCCTCATGGATATGGGAGCTATTCAACCAGTACCAGAAAAGGAAAAAGGACAAGGGTTTTATTCAAGGCTTTTCCTGGTACCCAGAAAAGACAAATCATGGCGTCCAATTCCAGACTTATCCATTCTAAATACTTTCCTGGACATTCCAAAATTCAAAATGCTGACTTTACAACAGCTACTGCCTATGCTAGGCAAGAATGCCTGGTTGGTAACTCTAGACTTAAAAGAGGCATACCTGCATATCCCAATCAGGGAGTCTTGCAAAAGATACCTCCGCTTCAAAGCAGGCTACTTGCATTACCAGTTCTCTGCACTGCCCTTTGGCTTATCTACTGCGCCCAGGGCCTTCACAAAGTGCCTGGCACCAGTAATTGCATTTTGCAGACAAAGAAACATTCAAATTTATCCATATCTGGACAACTGTCTCATTCAGGCAGTGGACAAAGACACTCTTCTTCAGCATCTGGCGTTTGTAAAAAGGCTTCTAGCATGCCTAGGGTACACCATTAAAGAAAAGAAATCACAATTGGTATCCACTCAAATAACTACATTCCTGGGTGCAAGCTTGAATACAACTGCCCAGATGGCTTACCTCACGCCAGACAAGCAAATTACAAAAACTCAGCTATCTGCAAGACAAGTTCTGCAGGCTTTGGGGTTCATGGCATTCTGCATTCTACTAATTCTATATGCAAGACTACATATGAGGAAATTTCAATGGTAACTAAAAAGCTTATGGAGTCAATATTGTCACAGCCTGGAAGCAATGATTCCGCTCATTTCCTGCCTGCAGCAGGAGTTCCTTTGGTGGGCAGAGGCATGTCACCAAAACAAGGGACTGTCATTCATTCTACCCCCTGCCACCCAAACCCTGACTACAGACGCATCAGACTATGCTTGGGGGGCCCACCTGGCAGGAAGATGCATTCAGGGCAAATGGAGCCCAAATCAGATGCATCTACATGTCAACCAGAAAGAAATGCTAGCTGTACAGAATTCTCTGATAGCCTTCAAGGACTTCTTTCACCCAGGACAACTACTGATAAAGACGGACAACACCACAGTTATGTTGTACTTAAACAAGCAAGGAGGTACCCACTCCTACCCCCTTTGCAGACTAGCCATGGCCTTGTGGAACACAGCTGTGACTTACCAAATACATCTTCAAGCTCAATTCCTGCCAGGAAGCAATATACTCTGGCAGACGACCTAAGCAGAAATCTTATGGACTCACACGAATGGAAACTGGATCCACAAATCTTCAGCATGTTGACACAAAAATGGGGGAGCCCAGACTTAGATCTATTTGCCTCTCCCCAAAAACCATCAGTTGGACAAATTCTACACAAGAACTCATCACAAAAAAGCATGGAAAGTGGATGCTCTATCCTTCAGCTGGAAAAACCTATCAGTCTATGCCTTTCCCCCTCTGCCTCTACTCTCCAAGGTCTTACTAAAAGTCAGACAGGAAAAAACAAAAATGACTCTGATTGCTCCGGACTGGCCTCGCCAACACTGGTACCCGCTTCTCAGGAATATGTCACACCTTCCTCCGTGGTACTTGCCTCAAACACCTCACCTATTGTCTCAGCAGAAATATCAAATTCTGCACACTCAGCTCCAAACTTTGAATCTTGCAGCATGGCTAATCAACTAATTTCACCAATCACATCTGTCAGTAAACCTGTGATGGATGTCATTTTGGAGGCCAGAAGGCTTAGTACTAGAAAATCTTATGCTGATAAATGGAAGAGATTCTGTGCTTGGAACCAAGCACAAGGAATAGACACAGCAAAGCCCAATATTCCTCAGATTTTGCAATATTTAACTGAGATGCTTCACAGGGGCCTATCTTTTTCTTCAATAAAAATCCATGCTTCTGCCATCTCGGCTCATTACAACACAGAGCCTCCTCTCTTTTCTCATCCCCGGCTAAAGCAGTACCTTAGAAGGGCCAGAAATTTAAGGCCTCCCAGGAGAGCACCGACTCCTGCATGGGACCTCAATTTTGTGCTGGAAAAACTCACCCTACCTCCTTTTGAACCAGCTGCTACTGCGGATATAAATTTTCTTTCTTGGAAGACAGCCTTTCTTTTGGCAGTCACTTCAGCAAGAAGGGTTTCAGAACTACAGGCTCTCATGGCAGTGGAGCCTTTCATTATCTTTTACCCGGACAGGGTGGCCCTCAGGACCAACCCTTCTTTTATGCCTAAGGTGGTATCCAGTGTTGCTCTTAACCAGACCATTCACCTGCCAACTTTTTTCCCAAATCCTCAGAACAAGGGGGAGCAGATTCTGCATTCATTGGATGTACACAGACAACTAAGATTCTACTTAAACAGGACAAAATCTCCAAGAAAGTCTGAGCAACTACTGGTGGCATTTGCTGCAGGACCAGAGGGGAAGGCTATATCAAAGCAGACTATTTCGAAATGGATAAGCCATTGTGTTCGTTTCTGCTACTTGCACCATGGTAAACCTGTGCCCAAGGGGATCAGATCCCATTCACCAGGGCTGCTTCTACTTCTGCAGCCTTTCTCAGAGGGGTTCCTACCAAAGACATTCTAGAAGCTGCTACTTGGGGCTCAGTTCATACGTTCACAAAGCATTACCATTTACCTCTCTTTTCTAAATCCAAGGCAAGCTTTGCCACTGCAGTTCTACAGGGCCTTATAGCTGCTCCTAATGCTGTTTAATTCCATCCTCCCATCCATAGCTTTGGGATTCTACCCAAATGTAATGACTGCAACAGTGAAACACGAAGAACATAGTACAGTTGTGTACACTTACCATAAATGTAGATGTTCGAGTGTATTCACTGTTGCAGTCCAGGTTACCCACCCGCCAGCCCCCTTTCTTCTCTATTATTATCTCTTCTTTCCTTCACTATGTTCAAAAGCCTTTGTGGTGTATTTGCTTTTAGTTGAAGGTAAATTTTTTGTGTGCTAAAGTGCATGTATATATATATTTTTTTGCTCCCCATTTTGGGGGCACCTGACATCTGGGGCAAGAAAAACTGATTAAAATGGCATCAGCTGCATGTTTTATACCCCTGACGACCTGACGTCATGGAAGAGGAGACAGCAACCGACGCAGGACCCAAGACTTTGTTATTTATTTATTTATTTATTTATTTATTTCAGTTTGATAACCGGGGAGGTCCACTGGGCTCAGGAGCCCATTTTCAGTGGAGGCCCGGGGAGAAAAGCTCCACATTACATAGTAAAATTAAAAAAACAGGTAAAATTAAAATTAAGATTCAAAGATATGGGTAGATTAAGATAGAACAGAAAACATTAGGTTTTATGAATACAGGTAAAATTGTGATACAGAGACAGTATGAGGTACAATGGTTACATAGCATATGAGTCATATATTACCATGGTAGGTTAATAAGGTTATATAGAATTTGAGTCTTGTTAGGGCAGAGTGGAAGACCAGAGACAGTATGAGGTACAATGGTTACATAGCATATGGGTCGTAGATTAGAGAGAGGGATAAAAGGGAGTGCAAACTATTTACAAAATTTACATTATATACACAAGGCAGCAGTAAGAGATAAGTAGAATCATGGAACAAAGTTGTTGGAAGAAGGAGTAGTATGGAAATACAATTAGTGTAGAGAGTAGAAGGCTAGGTGGGGAAAGTGCAGTTGCACTTCCTATTAGAGAACAAGTGGGAATGGAGTAGGGTTTTGAAGTTGTTAGGGTTTTCATTCATTTGTAAAGATGGAGGTAGAGAATTCCATTTTTTGGCTAAGGAAAAGGATAGGAGGTGTTGCCTGGCTGGTCACTTTGGTGTGTGGACACTGAGTACGTTTAGGTGAGCAGATCTAAGTGACCTGTTAGGGGTGTAAAGTTGTAGGATGTTGGATAGTGCAGGACATTTGGAGGGGTTAAATAATAGCCTATGGGCAGTGTTAAGTTGGAGGTAGTCTAGAACGTTGGGGAGTTCTAGCCAGTTTAGTGAATAGAGGGCAGAGCAATGATGGGAGGTGTGTTTGGCTTTGATGGCGAATTTAGAAATTTTATTATAACAACTTTCCATTTTTGAGGAAAGGGAGGCAGATAAGTTAGTTAATACAGGGGCGCCATACAGTAGTGAGGAAAGAAGATAGGTAGTGGCGAGGGTTTGTCTAGAAGAAGGAGAGAGATAGTGAATGTTTCTATATAGCAGGCCAAGTTTTTGATGTGTCTTCTTGCTATTGAGTTGAACATGGGTGTCAAATTTTAGGTTTTCATCAATAGTGACCCCAAGTAGTTTGGCATAGGGAACAATTTCTATAGTTGAATTGCAATGGCTTCTAATTTGGAATGAGTTTTTGTTGAGAGGGAAGGATTTTGAGGGGGGGAAAAGAAGTATTTTGGATTTGTTAGCATTTAGAGAAAGGTGGTTTTGGAGCATCCAGTTCTCAGTGGTGGAGAAAGCTGTTTGTGTGTATGATAGAAGTTCTGGGAGGTTGGTGGCACAACAGATTAAAGTGGAGTCATCGGCGTATTGTACAATTTTAGTATTAGGGATGGCAGAGTGGAAGTCATTGATAAAGATGTTGAATAGCATAGGGCCAAGAATGGAACCTTGGGGAACTCCAGTGGGGGTAGGAAGGAAGTTAGAGGTACCTTTCCTCCATTTTACAGCTTGAGATCTATTGGATAGGTAACTAGAGAACCAGGATAGTGTATTATGTGAGAGGTTGAGGTTAGCAAGGTGGCTAAGGAGGTGAGTATGGGAGACAGTGTCGAAAAGCCTTTGAGAGATCTAGTAGAACTGTTGAAACTATTTTACCAGTATCACGGGCACAGTTGTCTATATCTAGGAATGAGAGTAGAGCAGTTATAGTGCTATGGCCAGGGCGGAAACCATGTTGGGTTTGGGAGATGAGGTGGTTATTGATAAGGAAGGGCATTAACTGAATGTGAATGCATTTTTCCAGGATTTTTGATATTGGGGAGAGGATGGCTATGGGGCGAAAGTTTGAGGTATCATTGTTTTTACCGCCTTTGTGGAGAGGATGTATAAAGGCAGAACACCACAGCTTGGGGACATAAGATTCCTTTATGGATCTGTTGATTAGGATACTAATGGGGAGGGCGATTCCATCTGCAGCAATTTGTAAGAATTTGGATGGAATGTTATCTGGAGCATTAGAGCAAGGTTTCAGTTTGCTGAGAAGTTTTTTTATATATGAGGTGGAGACTGGTTTAAGTTCAAAGGTGGTGGGAGGGTTGGGTTTAGAGGGTGGGGTAGAGTGACTGAGCTGTGAGGATGGGTTAATTTGAAAGGTCTTATTTAGTTCAGCTATACAGTTAATAAAGAAGGAGTTGAAAAGAGTGGCAATTTCTGGATCAGACTTGGTAGTGTCAGGGCAAGGATTATTTTTAGTCCCTGGGTTGAGAAGTGAATTAATGGACTTCCAGAATAGTTTAGGGTTTTTGGAGTGGTTGGCTTGGAGTTTCATATAGTAAGATTGTTTGTCTTTGGATATATGTTTTTTAGTGAGGTTGCGGAGCTGCTTGTATTGAATAAGGGTCTCTGGATGTTTATTGTGCTGAGAAAATTTCCAGCATTTGTCTCGCTGTTGCATGAGTTTTTTGGTTTCCCTAGTTAGCCATGGGGCAGATTTGGATTTGACTCTTATAGTTCGGGGTGGAGCTTGGGAATTAAGTACATTTAGGAAGGTAGAGTTAAAGGATTCAACGGCTCTGTCAAGAGGAAGAGTTTTTAGATTGCTCCAGTTAGTTTGTTTGAGGGTATTGGAGAAAGTGAGAGGGTTGAAGTTAGGTTATGTGTATGTAGGTATTGGTGCTGGAGATGGGGAGACTGAGATGCTCCGTGGATGAAGGCAGGTAGGTGGTCACTAAAAGAGTTGGGAAGGATGCCTGAGTCTAAGATGTTGTTAGGGTGGGTAGCTAGGATCCAGTCCAGTGTAGATCCTGGAGGGTTGATTTTGTTGGGTCTAGTGATAGAGTTAGTTAATTGAGTAAAGTTGAATAGATTGACAGATATGGTTGGGTTTAGGTTATTAATTTTGTTCCAATCTATATTCACATCTCCTAATATGTAGGTCTCTAGGTTTATGTTAGTTGAGGCCCATTGGAGGATTTCTTCAAGGTTGGTAGTATTGTTACCTGGGGGAATATAAAGGGATATGAAGCAGATACTTTTGTGAATATTCATTTGTAGTAAACCTATTACTAGTTCAGCATTGTAGAACTGGGGAATGGGGTTTGGGTATGGAATAAAGGGGAGAAGATTAGAGAATATCAAGGCTACTCCTCCACCTTTTCTGTTTAGGCAGTCAGATCTAAGGGCTTGAAAGCCAGGGGGTAGGATTTCTGAGTCAGAGATGGTAGGTTTTAGCCAAGTCTCAGAGATGGCTACAATGTCAGGAAGGTTGTGGTGAAGCCAGGCATGGAAAAGAGTAGCTTTATTTCTTAAGCTTTGGGTGTTTAGAGTGATTATTTTTAGTCTTTTAAGGTTGGTGGTATTGTTACTTTTTGGCGGGATGAGGTTATTATTGGTGCTAGGTCTGGGGTTTGGGTGGATATCACCAGATAGAATTAGGTGGATGAAGATGGGAGATAGTAGCAAATGTAGTTTGCTTTTTGACTGATGAGGACAATAGATTAGAGCTTTGTGGAAGTTAAGGTTGGTTGAGGTGGGTAAGACCTTTGGATTAAAGTGGTGGAGTAAATTGGGCTGTAGTAATGAGGGTGATATGTTATGGTAGTGAGTTGTGGTAGGGGTGAAAAGTGGAATGCGAGTTGAGAGGTGGGAGAGAAAATAGGGGGGAAGAGGAGAGGAATAATTTGAGGTAGTATGGTGTAAAGGGAGTAGAATTAAGAGGGTGATGAAAGGGATTTGTAGAGTTAGAAGGAGTGGAGAATGCATAATGTAATGGATTAAGAATGTAGAATAGAGAAGTATGGGAGGTATAGTATAGGTAGGGTAAAAGACAGATAAAAATCAATGGGTGTAGGTGTTAGTAAAGTGTGAGTGGGGAGTGGCTTTTAATTGATGGGAGGATAAGAGGAGGTATGTGTGGGGAGTGGTCTTTAATTGATGGGAGGTAAAGAGAAGGTTGAGAAGGCCAGTAATTGGTCTGATAGAGAAAGGGAGGAGTTTACTGCAAAGATAAAAGTGAGTAGTGGGGTGGGTGGAATTGGGGTGGGGTAGGGGAGCGGAGTGAGCCCGCAGGGCGAACGGAGTGGGTAGAGACAAGTGAGTGGAACAGTTCAGGATGAACAATCAGTGGATTGCTGATTGCTCAGGGTAAGTGAAAGAGCAGATGACTAGAGAATAATAAATGTAAAGTGGTAATGTTCAGAGGAGGAAAGTGGTATTTACTGAAGAGCAGAAGGTATGTGAAGGAAAGGTAGGAGCTGGGTATTGACTGAATGAGAGTGCCACCTAGTGGACAGGGAATATTATTACAGCAGAAATATATTTCTGGGAAAGGCTGGTCAAGGACTAGATACTAACTATGAGTCAGCTAATGGAGGCAACAATAGAGGGACTAAGGGTCTATAATCTAGCTACTGGCTACAGAGGAGGGTATGGCTGCTGGCAGTCCTGGCTAGAAGCTAACAATTACAAGCTACAAGACATATACACTATTAAATGTCAGCTTTTCTGCCAGTATCAGGAGAACACATACTTTCTTTCTTTCTTTCTTGGAATAGTACAGGGATAAGACGGCATGTGATGTGGAAGGGTCAACTGAGGGCTCGACTGAGGGCAACCTACCAGCAGATTACCCAAATGTAATGACTGCAACAGTGAATACACTCGAACATCTACATTTATGGTAAGTGTATACAACTGTACTTTCCTCTAATAGGAGGTCATCTTCCTGGTGACTGTTACCTCAAGTATCTCGGATTTACAGGCTTTAACCATCAAAGCTCCTTGTGATGTTTCAAATGGATAGGGACACACTGCTTATCAACCCATCCTTCATTCCAAGGTTGGCTACACTAGCCAGCTTAAATTAGATGCTGTTTCCTGGTGTTTCTCACCAATTTCCAAAAGAAGGGTGACTACATCCTGCACTGTATGTTGTATATTCTGTTTAGCAAGAACAGAAACCTTTAGAAAGTCAGCTCATCTTTCTCTCTCCTCCGACCTATTGAGAGAAGAAATACCAGTTTCCAAGGTCACACTCTCCAGATGGATATCTTATATCTAGTCAGAGGTTGGAAAGCAGCTGTGGTCATAACCCAGTGCTCCTTTTGCTAAGATGGCAGCCACCTCCACTGTCTTCCTCAAGAGGGTATAATTGGATGATTTAAATGGCTGCAACTTGGTCATCTCTCAACATTGGAAGCTAGATATAGCCCCCTGGGCATGGTCTTGCCACTGTAATCAGGTGTATGTTTTCTCAAAAGACCACTCAACAGAGAGGTAAGGAATTACTGAGGATGCATTTTTGTTAATATATATTTTTGTGTGTGTGTGTGTGTGTGTGTGTGTGTGTGTGTGTGTGTGTGTGTGTGTGTGTGTATATATATATATATATATATATATATATATGTGTGTGTGTGTGTGTGTGTGTGTGTACATATATACAAGATTGTGTAGAAAATTGCAAGACTTAAAGGACTCACTGTACTGGTTATGTTTTTTACTGTCTAGTGATTTTTTCCATTGGTGGGATGAGGGTAAATCAACACTTTTAGGGTTCCAGTAATCATCTTAGTTGCACATATTTGTGGAACTGTGTGTTATATCCTGTCTAGCATTGAGCTGTGCAGTATATCCTGTACAGTGCTGTCCAGTTTATAGCTTGACTTCCTATATAGAAAGAATAAGAGACTGAATTAATTGGGGAAAATGTTCATGTAGTGAGGACTACTTTTTTCTGATGTTTTTACAGATTCCTCTGTATATGTAGGTAAAACTTGTTTATTTGTCTTCCTGCTCCACCCCAGGTTTCCATGTGGTAGGTGGCTTGGAAAAGGAGTGGATGATGGGAGCTTAGAACGGATCTTAGTTGGAGAGCTTGCAAGTTACAGTGCAGAAGTGGATGAACGACCATGCAGGACACCACCAATGCAACAGTCCCCTAGCATGATCAGGCGATTAGTAACTATCTCACCAAACAGTAGACCAAGTAAGTACCAGCTGACATTTGTGAACTTTGTAATACTCATATGTGAGAAACATGTCTTTTTTAATGCCATATCTTTATTCAGAAGCCATCTTCATTGTTTAGTGGGTGAGTTTTCCTTTTGTAAGGACTGTCTCCAGGCTCAAAGTTCTTCTATTATTTAACACTTATACTCAATGTTGGAAACTAGAATGGTCTCACTCACACACAGGCACACCCAGGCCAACAATCTCCAGTTCTTTTCTTGTGCTCAAACAGTTCAGGTTTCACTATTAGGTTGTTGCAGCTAAGTTTCTTCATATGATGTTTAAGTAAGTTAAACATTATAGGCATCCTTACATTTGCCAGATCACCAGGCAGAACCAGCACCACAGCAGCCTGCATTGTAGAAGAGCAGAACACAGTGTGAAGACGTGTTACAAGTGCTAGCATCTTTCCCCCAGGTCTCCACATACATACCTTTCAACTTCTGCATATTAAAAGCCATAGCAGTAGTCTTTAAAGTCATAGCAGAAGGTCAGAAAAAGGGGATTTTCTTATTTTTCAAAACAGAGCTTTATTGAATAGTAGACCTCATGTAATTAATGATAATGGCTTTATGTTTAGCTTAGTTCATTTATTTAATATTTTACATGCCCTTGAACAGGTCCAACTTTAAGAAGACAATCAGCAACTCTAAGAGGAGTGATGTTGAATTTGAGGGTCAAAGTCATAGCATTTGAGAGGTATGCCACTTTGAATATAGACACTAACTTTAAGAGAAGAATAATTTTTCCTCAATGTGGAAGGCCATGTATTTTCTTTTCTCATCCCTGCCTCTTCTCCTGACATTTGCCAAGGCAGTGTCAGTGTGCATTAGGTACAGCAAAGGAGTGCTGCTTACTGAGAGAAGCATAACAGCCCTACTTCTTTGCAAGCAGGACACTCCCAAGTTGCCTCTTGCCGCTGCAGCTCATTCGCACAACATACATCCCTACTAGGGACATCCTGTGTCAGTTGCTGTCTCATCTTCCATGACGTCAGGTAGTCAGGGGTATAAAGCATGCAGCCGACGCCATTACATCAGTCTTTCTTGCCGTGCGGTGCCCAAAGCAGAAGCAGTTCGCAAGTGCCGGCCGGCTGACTCCTGAAAATTTCGTTTTCGAGTTTCAGATCCGAAGTCTTCCAAAAAGCTAAGTACCCCGATGGAGATCCTTTTTCTTGCTCTAAACCGATGTCAGTAAAAGTTAACAATTGTATTTCTTGTGGAAAGCAAATACCTCATAAAGATTTTCATTCATACTGCATTCCTTTCTTAGGCCCAGACCACGACGTCCCTCGCTGTCGGTTTTGTGCCTTATTCAGTCCTTGAACTATTCGTCGTTTGTTCATTTTCACATCTAACTATTTTGGTACTCGGTTCAATTATCCAGAAATGGTTTTGGTAAGCCATCCGACTACCAACATTCTGAAAAAATGTAAGGAAAAAGACAGAGAAAAACCACATAGGTCCAAAGCTGCCAACGATGCTTCCGTTAAGCTAGTCGCCAGTTCGCCGGTACTCAGTGAGGTGCTTTCGCAGCCCCTGATACCCGCTACTTCAGATTCGCAGGCCTCTACTGAGACCCATTCGGAGTCCGGTATGCCGCGAGATGCTTCTTCGACTGTGGAACCTGCGGATGTCTCTACCTTGGATGGGTCTGGAGCCGCTGTGCAGGCACCGGCTTCTGAGGGTGTATTCAGGCGTATTGACTTGCATATCAAACCGACGGCATCTTCTTCTTCAAGGCCTAAAACTCGATCCATGCCTAGAAAACAGATGCCCAGACCGCATGGTCAGGCCCCTATGCCTAAAAAACAAATGATAAGAATGGCTGAAGATCTTATTACTCTAATCAGGGGAAGCCACCCTTCTCCCTCTAAGAGACCTAGAACTGATTTTCCTTCTGATTCTTCGGATCAGGATTTTGAAATTTCTGTTTCTTCTGATGACTCGGATTTTCCCTTATTTACCTGTGAAGACTCTGATGCAGAGGACTCCATTCCCTCTGCTTTCCGTCCAGAAGATTTCTCTTTTGGTGAAACTTTGCATACTCTTAGGGAACATTTCCGCCGGGAAAGCCTGGATTACTCTGAATCTAAAAAGAGGCTTAGGGAATTCTTACTCCTACCTCAACACAGGCCTTTAGCTATCTCTCCTGTACTGGACATTGTAGATGATGCCTTCATGGAATCTAGCCTGGTCCCAAACACTTTACCTCCGGCTCCCAGGAAACCTGACAGATATTACAGAGTACCTGACTCTCACAAGTTCTTTAAGAATCCTACTGCGGATCCAGAGACCATTTCACAGGGACCCAAAGGCATTAAGGCTACTACTACCAAAAACCCTACTCCCTCTGATAGAGATTCCAGGTCCCTGGACAGATGGGTAAGAAGGTATACACATCTGCTACTTTTGCAATTAGGGTCTTAAACTGCCAGTTTTATATGTTAAAGTATCAGCAGCATATTATTGGATTACTTAAACAGAAAATTATGTTGATTCCTGACTGTGCTGAAAATAAAGAATTACAGGATTTAATGCATTCTGCTGAGCAAGATGGTAAACATACTTTGCAATGTGGTTTTGATTCCTTAGAGGCATCTTGCAGGACTGATGTCACTGGGTCTGTACTTAGAAGTCATGCTTGGCTTAAGGAGAAAACTTTACCAGATCATGTTAAAGCTAAATTACTGGATGCTCCCTTAAACCAAGACCGCCTGTTTGGCAACAAAGCAGAAGAAGTACTTAAGAAGATGGAGAAAAAAGCTAAATCTATGCAAACTGTTAAAGATTTCCTGCAAGTATAGCCTCCCAGATTTAGTAGGCACTGGCCTTCTAAGAATTGGTCCTTTTCTGCCTCTTCTAGGCCTTCTCAGTCCAAACCCAGGACCAGCAGACCACCCAGGCTTCAGTCTCAAGGTACTCACAGGCCTAAGCAATAGGGGGATCCCTCTTCCAAAGCTGGAAGTGGTAAGGCACCCCCCTATAGTAAACTGTCACAATGACTTAACCTTAAACCTTCCAAATCCTGCTCAACTGACTGTTCCTTTAGGGGGAAAGATCGCCCTGCATGCAAAAAAACTGGGAGCTCATTACCCAAGACAAATATGTTCTAAATATAGTTTCCCAGGGATACAGATTCTATTTCCACTCCTTATCAACCCAACACGGTTGGCCAGACCTACCCCCAAATCAGTGGGCAGAGGCTCAACAGCAGATTCTCAATCTTCTAAGTATCAGGGCTATTCAGCCTGTCCCAGAAGAGGAATAGGGACAAGGTTTTTACTCAAGACTTTTCCTGGTACCCAGAAAAGACAATACCTGGCATCCTATCCTGGACTTCTCTATCCTAAACACCATTTTGGTAATCCCAAAATTCAAAATGCTAACTGTTCATCATCTGCTTCCCATGCTAGGCAAAAATGCCTGGTTGGCAACATTGGATTTAAAGAAAGCTTACCTACACATCCCAATCAGGGAATCTTGCAGAAGATACCTACACTTCAAAGGAGGCTACACACACTATCAGTTCTCTGCACTGCCCTTTGGCTTAATCTACTGTGCCCAGGGTATTCACAAAGTGCCTAGCTCCAGTCATTGCATTCTGCAGGCAAAGAAATATTCAAATATACCCATACCTGGACGATTGTCTAATTCAGGCAGAAAGCCAGGACATACTGTTAAGTCATTTGGCATTTGTAAAGAAACAGCTAACCTCACTGGGGTACACCATAAACGAAAAGAAATCTCACCTAGTACCCTGCCAACAACTTGTATTCCTGGTAGCAAGCTTGAATACAACTTCCCAGATGGCCTACCTCACGCCAGAGAAACAAGTTTATTTGACAGCCTACTTCAAACTACTGGCCACAAAGACCCATCTGTCTGCAGGGAAAATACTGCAAGCCCTGGGGTTCATGGCCACTTGCATTCTACTAATTCCATATCCAGGACTGCATATGAGGAAACTACAATGGTATCTAGAAAGCCTACGGTGTCAACATTCTCAGGACCTGGAATCAATGATTCCCACCATTCCTTGTATAAAGATAGAGTTCCTTTGGTGGGTAGAGGCCTGCCACCACAACAAGGGACTGCCATTCACTCTACTCCCTGCCACCCAAACCCTAACAACAGACGCATCAGACTATGCATGGGGGGCTCACTTGGCAGGGCAGTGCATCAAGGGCAAATGAAACCCGAGTCAAATGCACCTGCATATCAATCAAAAAGAAATGTTAGCTGTACAGAATTCTCTGACAGCCTTCAAGGACCACATTCTTCCAGGACAATTATTGGTAAAGATGGACAACACCACTGTTATGTGGTACATAAACAAGCAGGGGGGAACTCACTCATACACCCTCTGCAGACTAGCCATGGCTCTGTGGAACACAGCCTTGAGCAACCAAGTGCACCTGCAAGCTCAATTCCTGCCATGCAAGCTAAATACACTGGCAGTTGACCTAAGCAGAAATGTCATGGACCCACACGAGTGGAAACTGGAGCCAAAGATATTCAACATTCTGAGAAGCAAATGGGGGAGCCCACAGATAAACCTGTTTGCCTCCCCTCAGAACTATCAATTGGACAAATTCTGCATAAGGATTCCCCACAGACAGGCTTGGAAAGTGGATGCCCTGTCCTTCACCTTGGAAAGCCTCTCATTTTGTGCCTTTCCCCCTCTGCCTCTCCTCTCGAAAGTTTTACTAAAGATTAAACAGGACAAACCAAGGACAATACTCATTGCACCAGACTGGCCATGCCAACACTGGTACCCCCTCTTGCGCAGTATGTCGCTACTGGAACCATGGCACATGCCTCAGACTCCTTCCCTACTGTCCCAGCAGGAGGGCCAGATTCTGTACCCCCAGCTTCATACCCTAAACCTGGCAGCCTGGCTAATTACCTGAGTTCTCCTATACCATCCCTCAGCAAACAAGTGCTGGATGTCATCCTGGAGGCAAGGAGGCCTAGTACTAGAAAATCCTATGCTGAAAAGTGGAAAAGATTCAGTTCCTGGAGCCAGACTCAGGGGATGGGCACAACAGTGCCCAGTTTACCTCATATTCTTCAGTACTTAACAGAGATGCTTCACAAGGGCCTTTCCTTCTCTTCCATTAAAGTTCATGCCTCAGCCATTTCAGCACATTATAACACTGAGCCACCCCTCTTCTCTAACCCCCTACTGAAACAATTCCTCAGAGGGGCCAAAAATTTAAGACCACCCAGGAGAGCTCCTACTCCTGCCTGGGACCTTAACTTTGTATTGGAAAAGCTCACTCTACCTCCTTTTGAGCCAGCTGCAACTGCAGAGTTGAAATTCCTTTCTTGGAAAACAGTCTTCCTTCTAGCCATCACTTCAGCAAGAAGGATGTCTGAATTACAGGCCCTCATGGCAGTGGAGCCTTTCATCATCTTTCATGCGGACAGGATGTCCCCCAGGACCAATCCTTCCTTTAAGCCCAAGGTGGTATCCAGTGTAGCCCTTAATCAGTCCATTCACTTGCCAACCTTCTTTTCTAATCCACAGAACAAAGGGGAACGAATACTGCACTCCTTGGATGTGCACAGACAAGTTAGATTTTACTTGGACAGGACCAAGCCTCTCAGGAAATCTGAACAGCTGCTAGTTGCCTTTGCTGCAGGGGCAGAGGGGAAGGCCATTTCAAAGCAAACCATTGTCTAAGTGGATAGGCCATTGCATTCTTTTCTGCTATAAGCACCATGGAAAAACTACCCCACAGGCGATAAGACCCCATTCCACCAGGGCTGCATCTACTTCTACAGCATTTCTCAGAGGTGTTCCTACCAGGGACATCCTAGAAGCTGCTACCTGGAGTTCTGTACATACCTTCATCAAGCCAATTTTTTCTAAATCCAGAGCTGGTTTTGCCACTGCAGTCTTGCAGGGCCTAATAGCTAGTCCTAATGCTCAATAACTGCCTCCTCCCTTCCTTAGCTTTGGGAATCTACCCAAATGTAATGACTGCAACAGTGAAACACGAAGAACATAGTACAGTTGTGTACACTTACCATAAATGTAGATGTTCTAGTGTATTCACTGTTGCAGTCTTAATTACCCTCCCGCCAGCCCCCGTCTTCTGTTGGCTATACCTCTCTTCTTGTTTACTATACTTAAGCTTTCTGGTGTATTTGCTTTTTGTTGGAGGTGTAACCTTATATTTAATTGCTTCCTATTATGGGGGCACCTGACATCTGGGGCAAGAAAAACTGATGTAATGGCGTCAGCTACATGTTTTATACCCCTGACTACCTGACGTTGTGGAAGATGAGACAGCAACCAACGCAGGACCCAAAACTTTGATAATCAGGCCAACTCTGGGCTACCTGCAAGCAGATAACCCACATGTAATGACTGCAACAGTGAATACACTTGAACATCTACATTTATGGTAAGTGTTCACAACTGTACTTTGCCTCCCTTTAAACCCAACATCCTCTGCCACTTAAAAATTCTGCACTTGGAAAACTATTATACTGTTGGCTTTCACCTCTGCTGAGAGAGTTTGAGTTGCAAGCTCTTATGGCCTTTCCATCTTTTCTTATTTTCCACAAGGACAGGGTAACTCTCAGGGCTAACCCACCTTTCATGCTTAAGATGGTGAATGAGTTATCCCTAAGTCAGGCTGTTAACCTACACACTTTTTCCCCAACCCCCAAAATAGGGGGAAGAATCCTTCATTCTCTGGATATTCATAGACAGTTGAGATTTTATTTGGACAAAACTAAATCCTTCAGGAATACTGACCACCTGTTTTATGAGACAACAGTTGGGCCAGCCGGTCTCCAAACAAACTATTGCAACTTTTCTCTTTAATGCCATCGCCTTCTATTATTTACACTGTGGTAAGTCCTTGCCTTCCTGCCCAAAAGCTCATTCCATTAGGGAAGTGGCTTTCTCAGGGGCATTTCACAAGGGAGTAGGTGCCAGGTCTATCTTGGAAGCTGCTACTCGGTGCTCTGTACACACACTACAAACTTTATGGTTTCTCCAGGTCTGGGGTTGCTTTTGCTAGGTCTGTCCTGTCTGGACTACTGAACAGCTCATCTGCTCATTAGCCAATCATCCTTTTCTCTACCTTCTTCAGCTCTATGAATCACCTGTATGTCAACAGTACTGCAACTGTGATTTCAGTCAGGACATAGTACAGTTGTGTAAGAACGTAGCATAAAAGTAGATGCCCTACTGATCATTGTTACAGTATTCCTTCCCATCCTTCTTCCCCTGTTCCCTTGGTTACATCAGCCTTCTTTTTCTCCCTCTCTGCTTTAACCTCTACTCTGCTGCATGGAAGTTGGGGAGTTTCCTTACCTGTTTGAGCTATACCAATCCTAACTGACTGTACTCCCTCTCTCAGTAATCTTAAGGCCTCTGGCTTGGAGATGGACTGAGATACATGTGCGTACTTCCATCTATATACCCCTACACTTATGAACTGAGGTCATGCATCAGATGTACAGCCTCAGGAAGATAAAACTTTGGTACCACGGCCAGAAATCAGCAGGTGACAACCCATATGTCAGGAACGCTGCAACAGTGATCAGTAGGACATCTGCTGTTATGGTAAGCGCTTATACAACTGTATTTTCTTTATAGAGTAACTTATACCTTCCCTTTCTTTACAGAACAGGCTGAACCAGTACATGATAAAGAAGCTTGAAGAACACCTAGTCACCCATCCATGGAAACTTTTTCTCAAAAAATGCTATCCTCACAGCCAGGAAACACCTGGGTTCTGGTCCTCTTGTTTCTTAGAAGGCTGATGCCCTTTGTAAATCATCAGGGGAAGTGAGATGACATCTGACCAAACATTTGAGAGCAAATCCCTATGTTATGTCTTTGTTGCAATTTAATTCCTGTAGACTATATGTTTCTTTGTCACCAGATGAGGGGTCTAAGGACATGGACAGGATAGTCAGGGAATTTCTCTGCTACTCTTTGGTTTCAAAACCATTAATTATCCTTCTCAGCTTCCCCAGTTCTAGTCATCCCTTATGGGCATAGTTCTGAAGAAACTAGCAAAGCTATTTGATTCTGAGATCAGGAAGTCTCTGGAGAAGACCTCTAAGATGGCTTCAATAAGCATTCATGTAGCTCACTGAAACTTTGTGCTGATGTTGTGGATGGGAACAGCAGACTCTAGGGATGTGCCTGCATAGGATGGTATGAGGTATGCACTGTTCTTTTACTGCAGCTGAGGCAGGCTGTCTTGGACTCCTTCATCTGAGTGGGGATGTTCTTCTGTTGACATGCTTCTTAAAATACACAAATAGATGATCTGCAAAAAAGATATGTCTTTTACCAGAACAGACCTATATGAAGTATCCCTTTGGCTTCATTAATTTATTTTTTAAGACCAGCTCAACACACACAAAGAAGAAGCTCTCCAAAAGACAGAGAAAGGAAGTCAAGCATAAGGCATTATTGCCCCTCCAGATGTTCTTCGTGTTTCACTGTTGCAGTCATCACATTTGGGTTATCCTGCCAAGGGTAGTCTTCAGTCGGCCCAAATACCAGAGGCTTAGTATTTCTGCATCGGTTGCTGTCGCTCCAGGACTGACGTCATGTCGTCAGTGGTATAAAATCAGGCAGCCGATGCCATTACATCAGTCTTTCTTGCCAAGGAGCCTGAAGCAGAAGCAGTTTGCATGAGTGCCGGTCAGCCGCTACCTAAGTTTTCGTTTCCGAATTGAAGTTGAAGTCTTCTAAAGCTAAGTACCCCACTGGGGATCCTTTTTTTGCTCTAACCGATGTCAGAAAAAGTTAAAAATTGTCTCGCCTGTGGAAAGCAAATACCACACCGAGACTTCCATTCATACTGCGTCACCTGTTTAGGCCCAAACCACGACATCCCTCGCTGTCACTTTTGTGCTTTGTTTAATACCACAACTATACATTGTCGGGCCCTTATTATAGCTAGATATTTTCACTGTCAGTCCTCGAATCCGATATGGCTTCGGTAAGCCATCCAACTACCGATCTTCTGAAAAAACATAAGGATAAAGACAGAGACAGACCGCACAGGTCCAAAACTGCTGACGACGCTTCCATTAAGCTAATTGTCAGTTCTCTGGTCCTCAGTGAGGCGCTTTCACAGCACCTGATTCCTGCTTCTGTGGATTCGCAGGCCGCTACCTAGACACTTTTTGAGTCCGGTATGCCGAGAGACTCTTCTTTGACTAAGGATCCTGCAGATGTCTCTACCTTGGATGGGTCCGGAGCTGCTGAGCAGGCACTGGCTTCCGAGGAAGTACTTCACACTACCGATACTCGACACAAACCGACAACTTCTTTCACGTCTTCAGTTCTTTCAAAAACTACCGAGTTTCTAAGGCCCAGGGTACAAACTACGCCCAAATAACTGACAACCCAAGCTCAGGCACATGCTTCCTTGATCAATCTCAAATGCTTAAAATGGTGGAAGACCTTATTATGCTTATTAGGGGAAGCCAGGCTACCCCTTCCAAAAGAAAAAGAGACTTGTCCCCAGTAGTTTTATCTGAACAGGAGTCCAGTGACTCCGATGCTTCTGAATATGAAGACATGCAACCCCTCTCTGCTTATGAGGATTCTGATGCAGAGGAATCCATTCCTTCTGCCTCTCCACCCGATAATTTTTCATTTGGAGAAACCCTTCATATTTTAAGGGAGGATTTCCAATGGGAATGTCAAGACTATCCTCAGCCAAAAAAGAGACTCAGGGAATTCTTAGACTTACCACAGCACAGACCTTTGGCCATTCCTCCTGTCCTGGATGTTGTGGATGATGTCTTTATGGAATCCAGTTTGACTCCTGACACCCTTCCTCCTGCTCCCAGGAAACCTGACAGGTATTACAGAGTCCCGGAGTCTCACACATTCCTTGTCAAAAACCCTACTGCTGACCCAGAGGTCATCTCTCAAGGATCTAAAGGAATTAAAGCAACCTCAGCTAAGAATCCCACTCCCCCTCAGACAGGGATTCCCGAGCTTTAGACAGATGGGGTAAAAAAGTATACACCTCTACTACTCTTGCTATTAGAGCATTAAATTGTCAGTTCCACATGCTGAAATATCAGCAGCATACCATGGAACTCCTAAAATAAAAATATCTTCTTTTCCTGCTTGTGCAGAAAATAAAGAATTACAAGAGTACAAGAGCTTATGCATTCTGCCAATCAAGTTACTACGCACACCTTGCAATGTGACTTTGACGCCCTAGAAGCATCTTGCAGGGCAGCAGTCATGGGTTCTGTCCTTAGAAGGCATGCTTGGTTTGAGGAACAGACCTTGCCAGACCATGTCAAATTCAAATTATTGGATGCACCATTGAACAAAGACAATTTGTCTGACACCAAGGCAGAAGAGGTCTTAAAAAAGATGGAAGAAAAAGCTAAATCTATGCAGACAGTTAAAGACTTTTTACAGGTCCAGCCTCAGAGGTTCAGTAGGCATTGCCCCTCCAAGCACTGGTCCTTTCCTGCCCCCTCCAGGCCAGCCCAGATCAGACCCAGGGGAAGCAGACCCCCCCCCCCAGACAGCAGCCCCAGGGAATGCAGAGATCTAAGCAATGGAGTTCCTCCGCTTCAAAAACAGGGAGTGCTAAGCCACCTCCTTATGGTAAGGACTCACAATGACTTTACACCTCCACCCCTTACCTCTGCCCACCTGCTTGTGCCCCTAGGAGGAAAACTCTCATTCCATGCAAGCAACTGGGCTTCTAGTACCAACGACCGATGGGTCCTCAACATAGTGTCCCAGGGATACAGATTTTATTTCTACACTCTGCCAACCCCAAAAGGGTTCCCAGATCTTCCCCCAAACCAGTGGGCAGAGGCCAAAAAGCAAGTCCTTTCCCTGCTCTCCATGAGGGCAATACAGCATGTTCCTGCAGACCAGATAGGCGAAGGTTTCTGTTCCATACTCTTCCAGGTACCCAGAAAAGGGGGCACCTGGTGCCCAATCCTCGATCTATCCATTCTAAACACCTTTATGGTGATACCAAAATTCAAAACTCACCCTCCAGCAGCTTCTTCCTGTGCTTTCCAAGGATTCTTGGTTAGCCACCCTAGACCTAAAAGAGGCCTGCCTGCACATCCCAATCAGGGAATCTTGCAGGAAATATCTACGTTTTAGGGCAGGATCTATGCACTTTCAGTTCTCTGAGCTTCCCTTTGGTTTATCCACTGTTCCCAGAGTTTTCACAAAATGCCTGGTTCCAGCCATTGCTTTTTTGCAAACAAAGAAATATTCAAATTTAGCCCTACCTAGACGATTGCCTGATTCAGGCAGACAGTCAGGAAAATCTGTTACAGCACCTGACCTTTGTAAAGGACCTACTGACCTCCCTGGGATATACTATCAACAAAAATAAATCAAAACTAGTCCCCACACAAGAAATTGTATTCCTGGGAGCAAGCCTGGACACAGCATGCCAGATGGCATTCCTTACTCCAGAAAAACAAGGCTACCTGACAGCCTACTTCTCTCAACCAGCCACCAGAACCTAGTTATCCGCAAGGAAAATCCTGCAAGCTCTATGGTTCATGGCCTCCTGCATTCTACTCATTCCATATGCCAGACTGCATATGAGGAAACTACAATGGTACCTAAAAAGCCTTTGGTGTCAACACTGTCAAGACCTGGAAACTGTCATATCAATGTTACCTTGTCTAAGGAAAGATTTTCTTTGGTGGGCAGCAGCATACAACCGCAACAAGGGACTTCCCTTCTCACAAACCCCATGCCACCCAGACCCTCACAACAGACGCATCAGACTATGCCTGGGGTGCACACCTGGATGGCAGGTGCATTCAGGGCCATTGGAGCTCAAATCAAATACATCTGCACATCAACCAAAAAGAGATGCTAGCTGTTCAGCACGCCCTGACAGCTTTCAGACCCCTACTCTCCCTGGGGCCTCTACTGATCAAAACAGACAACACCACAGTGATGTGGTATATCAACAAGCAGGGAGGGACTCACTCTTATCCTCTCTGCAGGCTCGCCATGACCCTTTGGCACGCAGCCTCAGCCATGCAACTACACCTGTTAGCACAGTTCCTGCCAGCCAGGCTCTCTAAACTCTCTGGCAGACAAATTAAGCAGAAACCTGCTAGACCCACACGAGTGGCAGCTAGACCACACAGCCTTCACCCTTGTAACCCAGAAATGGGGCACCCCGAAGGTGGACCTCTTTGCCTCCCACTCCAATCATCAGCTCAGCAAATTCTGCACCAGGGAACCTCACAGAAAGGCCTGGAAAGTGGATGCTCTATCCTTCCAGTGGGTAAACCTCTTGGTCTATGCATTTCCCCCCTACCACTCATTTCAAGGGTACTGCTCAAAATAAGGGAGGAAAAACCGAGGGCGATCATGATTGCCCCAGACTGGCCACGGCACTGGTACCCACTGCTGCGCAGCCTGTCATCCCTGCCACCATGGCACGTACCTCAGATCCCAACACTCCTGACCCAGAGGAATGGAGAATTCATGCAGACCCTGAACCTGGCAGCCTGGCTTATTCCATGACCTCTCCTCAGGCTGCCAGCCTAAGCAAACAAGTCCTAGAGGTTATACGTGAGGCCAGATGCCCCAGCACTAGAAAATCCTATGCTGACAAGTGGAAAAGGTTTTGCACCTGGATCCAGGCTAAGGGAGCCAGACCGGCACAGCCTTCCCTACCTCTCATCCTGGATTACCTAGCAGACCTACTACACAGGGGCCTATCCTTCTCTTCTATTAAAATTCATGCCTCTGCTATCTCTGCTCATTACAGCACAGAGCCACCTCTCTTCTCACACCCTCTCATCAAACAGTTCCTAAGAGGGTCTAACAATGTAAGGCCACCCAGAAGAGCTCCTACCCCAGCTTGAGACCTTAACTTTGTGTTGGAAAAGCTCACTCTACCCCCCCCCCAACCTTCAGCTTCAGCAGAGTTAAAGTTCCTCTCTTGAAAGACAGCCTTGCTTCTGGCCATCACTTCATCTAGAAGAGTATCAGAGCTACAAGCACTCATGGCTATAGAACCCTTCATCATTTTCCATGTTGGCAGGATCTCCCTCAGGACTAACCCATCCTTCATGCCTAAAGTGGTGTCCAGTGTGGGTTTCAACCAATCCATTCACTTGCCCACATTTTTCCCTAACCCAAAAAACAAAGGGGAAAGGATTCTGCACTCTCTAGATGTGCACAGACAGCTCAGATTCTATCTGGATAGGACTAAATCTTTTAGAAAAACTGATCAATTGCTAGTCAGCTTCATAGCAGGGGCAGAGGGCAAGGCCATATCCAAACAAACAATCTCCAAATGGATAGCACACTGCATCCATTTCTGCTACAAACAGCATGGGAAACCGCCCCAAAGGGGGCCAGGATGCATTCCACCAGGGCAACCTCCACCTCTGCAGCTTTTCTCAGAGGGGTCCCCACCAGGGACATCCTGGAGGCTTCAACATAGACTTCTGTTCATACCTTCACCAAGCATTACCACCTACCTATCTTCTCCAAATCCAGGGCAGGCTTTGCCACCGCAGTCTTGCAGGGCATCCTAGCCAGCCCCCCAGTCTTCTTGACTGCCTCCATCCTTTTCTTCAGCTTTGGGAATCAACCCAAATGTGATGACTGCAACAGTGAAACATGAAGAACATAGTACAGTTGTGTACACTTACCATAAATCTAGATGGTCGAGTGTATTCACTATTGCAGTTCTGGTATCCCCCCCCCCTCCATCCCCCTTGTCTCTCTCTTTCTCCTCCCCCCAATCTCTCTCTCTTCCTCTCTCTTTACAGGGAATTTTTGGTATTTACTTTCTACTGGAGGTGTTTATCCACCATAACCTAGCTCCCTATTTGGGGGCTCCTGACAGTTAGGGCAAGAAAAACTGATGTAATGGCGTCGGCTGCCTGATTTTATACCACTGACGACCTGATGTCAGTCCTGGAGCACCAGCAACTGATTCAGAAATACTAAGCCTCTGGTATTCAGGCCAACTGAGGGCTACCCCTGGCAGGATAACCCAAATGTGATGACTGCAACAGTGAATACACTCGAACATCTACATTTATGGTAAGTGTACACAACTGTACTTTCCTGCTGCTATGTCTTCCAGAAGAGGGCTTTGCAGTTCATGCTGAAGCTACCCTCAGTACAGTACTTTATGGTGTGTTGTGGTTTGGTTGCTTGACTTAGCGACAGCTTGAAAAATCACCACCAGGGACTAGTGCATTCTGAATTCGGGCTCAATCTTAAACAGCGACATATTAGAGCTTATATGTTTTGTCCTGTCAGAAACTCCTTTAAAGGACCAAATAGTCTGTGGAGGTCATAAAACATACCTAGACTCTCTTCTTCAGAAGGGCTTTAGTGCCTTTTCTTCTTTGGAAGATGGAGGGGACTTTTATTCTCAGCACCTTCTTATCATGGAGGAAGTGTGAGGAAGGGTTCATCCCATCTTTGACATCACCAAATTCAATAACAACCTATGGTATGCTACGTTTCAGATGGTGGATGTCCAGTTTATCATTCCTCACTTCTGCTTGTGCTGGGAGACTGTATTCTGTCATGGGACATGATGGGTCCTTTCAGACACATTAGGGTCTTGGAGTCTCTCAGGGGTTTCTTTTAGTTGGACTGGTATCACATTTAAAAAAAACACCTTATTTGAATTATCACCTGTGACATAAGCAGACTTACATTTATATAAAAGTAATCAAACCATATTAACAAGTTCACATTTGTAAACATATACATTGTGTATATTGTTTTATACAATGTAATCAATCCAACAGTACATATAATTGTTCATTTTTTGCCATCTGTTAAACCTCATTCCTCCTCAGAAACATTTTTCTGCATGTATTGTTCCCACAATTTTAATTTTTTCTTTGTAATTTACTGTAACCCTTTTCCAAAGATCCCACTTCTCTTTCCTTTATCTCTGTTACAGTATTCACTATTTCAAGTATGGGTGCTTTAGACTTTGATTTTCATTTCCTAGTAATTGAGTTTTTGGCAGCCACCAAAATTAAATGCAAGAAAGCAGCTCTAAATCTATGCAGTTCAGATCATGTATCCCAGCTAAAAAAATAATTTCCTTTGTTATACATATTTGCTTGCCCAGTATTCCCAACAGAGTACTCTGTAGGGAATTTTTAGTCTGCCAACTCATTACACTGCTAAAACATATGCTTCCAGGTACCTCTTTTTTCCTCATTACCCCTCCAACATTTGCCATCTACCTGAGGAAAATATCTTTGCAGTCAGCTTTGGGTATAAAAGTACATATGAGAACACTTCCAGGCAAAAATCCTAAATCTTCTAGACTTTGTTGAATATTTGGGAGCCTTATATATATTCTCCAGTTGTTTCAGAACTGCTTAGCTAGTTTCTCTGCCCTGTCTTTTCTGCTGTCCTCTGATTCCTGTAGTAATTGTGCAATATTTTATATGCTGTACCAGTTATCCTTTTTTTTACCAGCAGCTTCTATAGGATTCCCCTATCCTTTTCTCTGTGCCTGTATCCTGTTATCAGTCCCTGATAGGGAGGGCAGTTTCTAGCCTGTAGTCCAAATGTCTTCTTGGACTCTTCCCATTCTTTTATCTTTCTATCTGTTATCATTTGTTATCAATACTTTGGTTCCTTTTCCAGTTTCCTCCAGTAAATTCCAGACCTCTTGCCTATTTATTCTCTGTACCCCTAATTGCAGTCATTCCCTATGGGCAGAATCTCCTTTTTCCATTCCCGTGTTGGCTTAGTTCTTAGTATACTTTCCGCTAGTTTATGAATATAATATTTTTTATGACTGTTATTCTCCTTAAGGATCTGCATCCAAAATACCACTGTTCCCTATTTTTTAAATTTCCTCCCTGCTTCATCATCATCCATTTCCAATTTGAATTGCAGCTTTCTACTTGTGTTATGTATAAGAGCGTTAACTGTGTAGATCTTAAATATCCCTTCAGATCAGATAATTCTAAACCTCCTTGTTTCATTGGAAAGATCAGCTTAATCCTGTTTGACTCTTGCCATCTGTCTCCCAGTTAAAATTCTTCAACTCTTTATTAATTATTGTTCACAACTTCTCCTGTGGTTGATAAAAGTATGCCTGTGTAAAACTAAAGGTACTAAAAACATTTTATTACTTTTATCTTGCTAACGGTATCTATAGGCAAGAGCTTCCAGTTTAGCAGTTTTTGAATTATTTTTTGTTTACTCTCTTCCCACATATCTTTAGCTGCCATAACAGTGCCCTTTTTAACCCATACTCCTAACTACTTCATTGCATTGTATCATGTCCCTATAAATATAGGTATTGCCAAACCAATTCTTGTGTAGGTAAGTAGTTTTCAGCTATAGCCTTTGTTTTATCTTCATTAATTTTATATCCCTAAAAAACCCGGAAATGTCTCAGAATGTTCCACAACATTGAAATGTCCTTTTCTGGTTTTATCACGTACAACATAATATCATCTGCGAATAAAGCCAACCTGTCTTGAATACTGTATCAGTTATATCCTTGAATTACTGAGTCCCTTATTTTCTTTGGCAGTGTTCTAAATGTAACACAAGTTATAACTCCCCTCGAGTAAAAAAAAAAATAAAACAGAAAAACAATGAAAATCTAACACATCTCTGAAAAAAAAATTCTGATCATCTTAACAAAGCAAATCTCTGAACAAATCCTCAGAAATAGAATTCCAAAATCTCCACTGAAATAATACTCTCAGATCTCCTTCCCCTTATCCTCCCTGCTTCCCCAATCCCAGAAAGCTTTCCTAAGCTCAAATCCCCTTACCTTTTTTCCATTCCATCCTTTCATTCTCCTTTCTCTCTCCTTTTCTCCCTTCCCACTCAACTCCATCTTCGCTTTCTCTCCCCCACTCCACCCTCTTACCACTCTCCCACCTCCACCCCCCTCCTACCCTCCCCCCCCCTCCCCTCTCCACCTTTACTCCCACCACCCTTCCTCCCTCTCTCCCTCACCACTCTCTCCTTCCCTCTCCTCTCCCCTCACCCTTCTCTCCTCACCACACTCTCCCCTCCTCTTCCCCCTCAACACCTCCATTCCACACTCCTCCATTCTCATTAAAACCTACAATTCAAAACCCACAAACCCCACCATGCCCCTACCCATGCCCTGATCTCCCTGCTGATATCACTCCCTGATGCCATATAGCATACAAATGCATACCCCATTAGCATACTAATCAAAAATCCAGAAAAAGAAGTTCCCCAAATCCAAGAAGTCTTGAATAAAGGTGCTTAATAATTAAGGTATAAACCTAACATAATACCTAACTATACTAACCATTGCTATCCCGCCTAAAAGTATCCTCTCCTTGAAACTCCTCATCTCTCAAACATAATTCAGCATAATCACCTACTATCACCCACACAACAGCACTTCAGACCCACAACCAGCTTTCCACTTCAGACTAATCACAGCACTATGACTCTCTTTCCTAACTGTCCTCGAAACCTGTCATTGTCCCTCTCTATCTTCCTTGCCTACTATCTACTCATCCTCTCTCCTTATTAACTATGCTTCTACCAACTTCTCTTCTAACCACCTCCAAAAAACTAAATCTACTCTCCCAATCAATATCAAGGTTCTCTTATCCAACAGATCAAAAAGGCAAAAATGGAAAACCCCAAACTCCTCCTCCTCATTCCTTAACTGGACCCCCTCTCCTCCAACATATCCACTCCTCTCCAACATCTTCAACATATTTTTAAATTTTCCACAAAGCATATTTTTTTTCCAACATCATCCAATATGCAGATGATCTTCACCATTATCTGCACTGCCTATCCTAACACTCAACTAACTAACTCAGGATCTTTGGATGACAACAAATCACTAGCACTCCAACGCCTCTAATCACAAATTAAAATCCAACTTCCAAACCAAATTCAACCCTTTCCCCACTAAAGTCAACACTTTTTAACTGTCAACAGTCATCTGTCAACAGTCAAAATAACACTAGTGACAAAACAAACTTAGGAGAAAAAATTGATAACCAAATAAAATTCAACTCAAAAAAACAAATAAAAAAAAAAATCTCAAAAAAAAAGGAAAACCTCTACGACAAAAATCACAATATCTCTATCTTACCTAAATCACTCTCTCTCTCTCTACTTTTTTTCCTTTTCCATCCATCCTCTCTCGAGCTCCACTTCTAACTAATCTACAAACCTCCCTGAAACTCAACTTTCTCCTGTATTTACATAAAATTGCAAATTCGCTACCACCCAAAAAGTTCACACACCCACTGTTCCTCTCCAACACATAAAAAATGCTAGAACTACCCAGTCATCTCTCCTATACTCAAACATCCCTTGCACATAAGCTTATTCTCAACCCTCCCTCTGTCCCTCCCTGTCTTCTGTATTTAAAATGCACTAGGAGTGTAGGACTATGTCTACAAGTAAGAAAGGGGAAAGATAATACCCCTGCCTGGTTGCTCTGTCCATACACAATTTATCAGAGAAGAACCCTCACACTTTGATTTTTGCCTCTGATCCTTCGTATAGCTTCCTAATTAGCCTTATTATTGTTATCAAGAAATGCAAATATTTCCATTACCTACACTTAAAATCACAGCTTAGTGTGCCAAATGCTTTCTTTTCATCAGTACTCACCAACAACAAATATTCTTTTTCCCTCTGGATCATCAGTGTTCTTTTAATGTTGTCAAATGTTTGCCACCCTTCCACAAAACTACAGTGATCCATATCTATCAATGTTGGCAAAACTTTTACCATTCTTTTGCCATTATAGACAAAGACTTTAAATCATGGTTTAAAATTGAAGTAGGCCTATATTTTGTTTATTTATTTATTTTATTTTACATTTGTTTACTGGGAGAGTCGGACTGGAAGAACCCATTTTCAGCGGAGACTCTGGGAGAAAAGCTCCACATCATGACAGAATAACAGAGTAATAACATTCATGGCATAAATATTTTATACAATGATAAAGGAATTTATGCAATGATAGCGAAATGTACAGTGGACTTGTAGTGTAAAGTACATAAATAGCAGAAATAATCAGGTGAGGTTAGCAAGAAAATCATAGTATAACTAATACAGCTGAGCAATATAGGAAATATGATTGTTTGTTTCTTATTGTGATTCATGACTGGTATATGGAAGCTTAGAGAACTTATTTACGCAGTATAATGTACAATTTATTGTAAAGAAATAGAGAATCATGTATTTTATAACTCCTTCTGTTCCATTTTGTTTATAATGGAAACAGGTGGAGGAAGAAATGAGGAGGGTAGGGATGAGAAAAAGGAGTAAAAGGTGAGCGATTTTGATTGTGAAGTTAAGTTTGAGAGGGTTTTTTGTTTAAGATAGTATGATAGTGAATAGGTAGAATAAGAAAAAAGTCATAAAAGAAATGTGTGTGTAAAATAGAAACATGTTATAGACAGTTTTGTGAGGGAGATAGAAATACTTATATTAGTTTATACGTTGCCTGGCCTGTTACATGAGCAAAGCCATGAGTCTGGTAAGTGTTATTTGAGTATTTTTTTTTAAATTGGGTTAGGTTGTGGGTGCTTCTAATAGACTGAGGTAACAAGTTCCAGGATTTGGCAACATGGTAGGAATATAGGGAGTCCCCAGCAGTGGTTTTACATTTAGTAACTTGTAGTAGTGATTTATTTGCTGAGTGAAGTTTACTTATGTTGGAGTATGGCTGAAGCACATTTAGAAGAGCTGGAGTTTTCTCAGGTTGATACAGTAGTTTGTGGGCCATAGTTAACTGATTTTAAGTTAGTAGTTGAGGTAGTTCTAGCCAGGTGAGTTTTTTTTAGAGTGAGACAGTGATGTGTCCTCTGTGAAGAGTCTGTGGCAAATTTTGCTATTTTGTTTTTGCATGTTTCTAATTTGTCTAAGTCAGTTTTTTAAAGGTTGACAAGGATGGGTGAGGCATATAATAGAGTAGACAGTAGGTGGGTTCTGGCAATAGCAATTCGAGAGGTATCTGTTAGGAATTTTTTGTTTCTATAAAAGGTTCCCATTTTTTGTGTATTTAATCGTTTGAGATGTGTGGAAGTCAAATCCTAGTCTATTATCAATTGTAACTCCTACTAATTTTGTGAAAGTTTCGGGGATAATTTTAGTATTATTAGAAGCAGTGATGTATAAGGTGGATGGGGGATCTGAGGGTCGGCCAGGTAGGATGAAAAGTACCAGTTTAGTTTTACTAGGGTTAAGTATAAGTTGAGAGTTAGACAGCCATGTTTCTATTTGACTGAAGGACTTTTCAGTTATATCTTGGAGCTGTTGTAAGTTAGGTGTTGTGCATATAAGGGTGGAATTGTTGCATATTGTATTATGGAGAGTACCTTAAGAGATCTTGTAGGTGTGAACCCACATGCTGTTGTTGTTTGTCTTTTGGCTTTTCCCGGTTACGTGTCGCCACAGCGGAACTCCGGTCCGCTAATGATTGGCAGTTGGTTTTTATGGTGTTGAGTTGCCAGCCCGACGCCCAACCTTCAATGAAGGCACGCCCATTCAACGCATGTCTTTCGAACGCCCACTCGACCATGGGGAGGACATGCAGACTCCTCACAGAAGGCACTCCCAACCCAAGCCGAGAATCGAACGGGAGAACCTCTTGTTGTGAGGCAACAACGCTACCGCTGCACCACCACGTCAAGCATTATAGGTATGAACCCACATGTAGTGCTCAGAAAAGGTAAGAACTTAAAGTCCATTTTTGAATCTAGAAGTTTTAAGAATGACAAGAAGCATCTGGGGGTATGAAGAAATGTGGACGCTGTCCCTATTGCAAATTCATCTTGGTTTGTGAGGAGATTTTATTAAACAAATTGAGGGTCCTAATAAACAAAAAGTTGAATTGCTTGAGTAACAGGGTGGTGTACTGTGCATGTTGCTCGTTTTGTCTGAGTCATTACATTGAGAAAACGGAGCAGAGACTCAAGGACATAATTTATGAACATTTGTATGAGATTAAGACTAAAAGAGAAACAAATCCCCTTTATAAACTCATCATGCACAATCCTGGACATGAATTTAAATTTTGTATCCTTGAACAAGTGGAGGTTGTCCATCGAGATGGTCCATGGACCCTTTTACTGGAGAAATGGGAACTGTATTGGCAATTGTGTTTAAATGCCAATAACTTGCTGGAGTTGAATGAACAGCTTTCCATTACCCGTTTACTAAAATTAAAAGTCCTTGAGAGATGATGCTTATATAATGTTATTATATTTCCAGCTGTTTAATTTTATTTACGTGTTGCTTTTTAATTAGTATTATTGCAAGTTGATATACAATTTTTAGAGTGATTTTTATAATTATTTAATTATTAGGTATATATTTCATGCTTTCATGCTTAATTTTAAATTTATTCCCTATTTTTATAATAGCCTGGAAAATGATGTGTTGTATGCTGCTTTAAGGTGACATTTTTACTATAAGAGGGCTTGGGGGTCACATGGTGGATTTTGTAAGGTATTTGTTGTGTCCTTTTGGCTTAACCTTTATCTGATGAAGTCCATTAACCATTGAACAAAAGCGCTTATCTTTGATTTGTTTTTATTTTAAAGCAGTATTGATTAGAGGTTTTGTATTTTAGCAGGTCTGTGCATTTGTTTTCCAGAGCCGTATCACCCATGCTTTGTATTTTCCTTCTAGAAATATTTCAGCTACTGCCTTTTTACTTATGGTATTCAGGCTGTGGGGTAGGTATGGAATCACATTGGTTTTGTCTGTATGTTTCCTCGAGCTCTACTGCCTTACATTTTTTTTTGTCAAGATTGATGTTACTGACACAAGTACAACACTTTTGCTTCATATTGAAAAGGAAACTGAATTGTGTCACAGCATGTAGATTTCCCCTTCTTACACTACTACCAGGTGAAAAGTTAATGCCTCTGATTTGATAGGGAGGACAACATCCTGCAGGATGTATTTATTTTATAACCAAAGCTATTCTTCTCCCTTCTTTCTACTTTATTTGTTATTAAACATGAATTTGTCACATATAACAAGGATGTGGTATGAGTATCTAGTGTGTTACACTTTATCACATTAAGGTTGGGTGTGGACAGGACAGGGTTTTGCTGTCACTTTATCAATAAACTACTTAACATACCTCCCAAATGTCCAGATTTTTGCAGAATTTCTAGATTTTTCACTCATATTTTTGTTCTCTTCCTAATAAAATGTGTGGTTTTCTGAAAAATTACTGAAGTTAATAAATAATGACAGACTTCATATCCATCACAAAATGCACACTAATAAAAATAGTTATTCTAACAACTTTCCAAGTTTATAAGAAAAATATTTAAAATATGTCCCTATTTCTGAGCCTTTGTCTCCCGTTATTTTTGGCTCTGTCCAGATTTCTTGCAGTAAGAGGTTGAGAGGCATGCTACTAACTAAAGTCACGTTAGTTATAAATTCTTAGAAAACCGATTGTGCATACATTGTGTCATTTTTGAACTAAAGTCAAGAGTAGGCTTTAGTCATTGTAAGCATGACATTTGAAATCTCTTTCAGACCAGTGTCTACAGTGCTTGGGCACAAGGCTGGACCCCTTGTTGTAGCTTTATGGGAAGCAGATCAGAGTAGTTAAGTGGCACTGGAAGAGGTATGGCCATGGATGCACAGTGAAATGAAAGCTGCTCCTGTTAGTAGAATATGTGCAAATCCTCTAGCCTCTTAGGTAAAATGGTTCTGCACTTATGAGCTGCTGTGAAGCTGCTTTGAGTAAGGTCATGAAAAACAAGTAGTGATGGTTCACTGGTGATGTTAAATTTTTGAGGTGACTGGAATGCTTGCTGCTGCACAGAAGGGTAAATACATGAAAAAGAAGTTAAAATTCAGTGTCAAGTGGATACTTGACATTTGTGTTAGTTTCCTTTATGCCACCCCATTGTCTCTGGATTTTTTATTAATGGCACGTCAAATTATAAAATTTTAAAATACTTTTGAAGTATTGAATTTTATTAGGACGAGTGTAGTAATTTGGAGAATGCATTTCATACAGGGTTCTTTTTCTGGGCTTGGCAGTATGTCATTGTTATCAGCATCTGGATATATTGTATTGCAAACAAGAAGATCTGTCTTGTATTCAGAAAATATTTACTGTACAGCTTCATTAATGCAGTTTATTGTGTTTCTGTTTAAATTATAAACTGACAGAACTGCGTCTTCTTGCTCTTTAGAGTTAAACACAGGCCAGATACAAGAGAGTGTTGGAGAAGCCATCAATGGAATTGTGAAGCACTTTCATAAGCCTGAAAAGGAGGTATGCATGCATATGTTAACCTATTTTGTGACAAACGTTAAATTGGTGGAAAAGGAACAGAATCTTATTTTAGTCATATTGAGTTTCTAAGAAAATCACTGATAACAGTATGCAGAGGTTTGTGTAATATGCGTTTCATCTGTCACACTCTCTATCTGAAGACTGCACTACTCTGAGATGCAGGGATATCTTTCTGCTGATAGCATACGTTGTCACTGATGTGTCCAGAGTGGGATTTTGGCCAATAATGGGCATTCAGTGTAAAGCCAGAACACACTGTTTTCTTTCCGTAAGCCTGAAGCCAGAAGCATCAGTGTGGCCCCAAACAGTTGTCTGTTAAGGACAGAACTACCTAAGGGTTTGTTTGTGGCCCTTGCAATCCTTGTGAAGTCTGTTTTGAGATGAACATACATGCTCTGGGGACAATACTCTTTTTCCTCCTGTACTGCTGTCAGATGCTCAAATACTGAATCATCAAGAGGTGTCTGATGATAATTCACTGTTATCTTAAGTAACTAGTTTATAATACTCTGCTATCATATCAGGCTGCATGTACTGCAGCAACTCATGTAATGTGATCCATCCTTTATAAAAAGTCATCAAAGTAACAGGTGGCTGCTGGACAAATAAAGGTGTAAGGCTAAAACAGAGTAAATAAGCTAGATTGTCAGCTAGCACATTATTAGAGTTGGGGGGATGGTAGTCCATTCTCATTGCTTTTGGATTGAGGGGCAGTAGCAGGGTGCCAATCGGGATGGGTTGTGACTGATATTTTGGAGATTTTCAATTCAATTATTCATGGTATGGACAGAGTGGGAAGAAAATAATTTTGCAGACACCATTAGCATTGAGATAGAGGCTTTGGAAGAGGTTTGGAATCTTCATTGGGCCTAGACATCTCTACAGGATAGTCAGAATGGGCAAAGATGTGAATCAGGGAAAAAATAGGGATTGTGTTTGATAGTAATCCAAATTTTGCTACATAATATGCACAGCTAGAAACAAGAGAGTGAAGACATGGGATTGTGCTTGTGAATATTGGCACCCATGATGTGGTGGTACATTACATTTTCCACTGTACACTTCCTGGTCAAAACACAGTTGGAATATGGATTGAGTGTGGTTATCATGACTTGGGAAGTACATCAAACTAATTGAAGGAGTAATGAGGAAATCACAAATAAATCATGAGGTAGGTCCTAGAAGCAGGAGACTTTGAGCTTTTCCTGTTAAGATTCAGAAAGATAAGGAGTGATTTGTATGTAAGTAAAGAGCATCAAGGGACAAATATTTGCAGACATGCAATGAATCATTACTTTTGACAAGTGCGTTTGAAATACCTTTGGTGTTTTACTGCTTAGGAAGGTCTCAAAAATAAAATTGCAGACATGAACATTGCCAGTCATAACAAAATAAGAGTTATGCTGCTAAATGCTAGGAGCCTAAACCAAAAACTGCACACCTTGGAAGCACTCCTATCACTGGAGGATATAGAGGTCTGTGCAGTCACAGAAACCTGGTTCAAGGCCTCAGAGAATATCCTCTTCCTTGCAAGGCTTTAATGCCTTCCACACCTTCAGACTATAAAACGAATGTTTGAGAAGTAAAGGAGGTGGTGTTTCTATCTATATTAGACATAAATTCACCTCCTGACTAGTTAGACAGGACAACTCCATGGAGCTACTCCAAGTTAAGATTACTGTGGGTAAGACCCCCATTCAAGTCATAGCTATTTATAGACCCCCCTCCGTGAATCATGATGCGCACAAGGCCTCCTTGGCCAAACTGGAGTCAATCCAAATATTGCCAAACACTTTGCTCATGGTGGATTTCAATTATCCCACCAGCAGTAAGGAAACCTACTCTAGCCATAACTCACTAGCACAAAAGTTCCGTGACTTTAAGACACATTCCCTTAACTAATTGTTCAAATCCGAAGAAGAAGAACAAACATAGTAGATGTGGTCCTTACTCACATGACAAACAGATGCACCACTGCAACTGTTGGACCCTTATTGGTTAAATCTGACCACAAATCATCACTTTCGAACTGGCACTAACACCAGAACTCACAAAGGGAAAGGGCAGACTAAAAAACTTCACCAAGGCAAGCTATATCCTCCTAGGGGAAGGTATAAAAGCATTTCAAGCCCCACCCCATCTGGAAGTGGTAACTATACCAAAACTTGCACTAAAGCCCAGTACAATCACTTGTGTAAGTGTATGGACTCGGCTGTTCCAGAGAAAATCAAAGCCAGAGCCCAAGTAAAAACAAGCCACCCTGGTGGATATCCAGCATCAACAAACTTTACAAAAAAATGCAAAAAATTGCTGTCTAAGAAAACTAAAATGAGGCCCCAATAATGGAAAAGCCTCAACAGGCAAATAAGACACCGTGTCAAATCCTCTAAGGGTAGATTTGAGAAAAACTTAACAATCACAGGTAAGGATAACTGTAAAGCCTTTTACAGCTATGTATGCAGCCTAAAAGGTAGGACCCAAGCATGTGGTGAACTAGTGACTAACGGTGTCACACACACGGATCCCGCAGAGATAGCAGACCTGCTAACAGACAGACTTGGTGAAAATCTCACTCCCTTATCCCCTTCAAACTTATCACATACCTTGCCAACAACTTCCTCTCCTACCCTACATATGAGAAGAGCAGATCAGTAAAGCTTTGTCTAAGGGAAAAAAACACAGCCTTTATGGGACCAGACGGCATCCCAGGCTGTCTTCTAAACAAACTAAAACATGAACTTGCATCACCATTAAGTACCCTATTCAACCACAGCCTAACCACAGGCTAAGTTCCTGTGGAATGGAGAACAGTAACACTTATTCCCCTCCACAAAGATGGCTTAACAGCAGACCTGGGGAATTATAGACCCATGTCTGACCAACCTCATCTGTAAGGCCATGGAACGTATCATCATGCACCTCATAAATAAAGACATAGGCGATCTCCAAACCCTGGATCCAACCTAATTTGGCTTCATCAAGGGCAGATTCTGCCTGTTAAACCTGGTGGATTTCTTCAAAAATATGACCGGGGCCATTGATGAGGGCATATCTGTACAAACAGCATCCCTCTACTTGGCCAAGGCCTTCAGCACAGTCCTACACTCAGGCATTACCGATAAACTTAGCAAACTGAATGTAATCCCCTTTGTTGTAAGATGGGTTGCCAACTGGCTCACAGACCGGTCAAACACTGTCAAAGTTGGTGACTCCACATCAACCAGGAGACCTGTCACTAGTAGGGTGCCACAAAGGTCAGTGCTGGGCCCCCTGTTGTTTGGTATATACTTCTCAGAAGTTCAGGTCAAAACTGAGGGGCTGTGGCTGACCAAGTTTGCAGACGACTGCAAACTGAGTGCAATTATCAAATCCCCAAATGATGTCAGTGTACTTCAGGAGAGTTTTACTCAGACCAACACCTGGTGTCTTGGTCACGGTCTCAAACTAAATGCAAAGAATTGCATCATCATTCCCTTCAGTAAGAACAGTGTTATTTCTCACTATCAAATTAGCATCAATACCCTATGTTATCACAAGTAGACTGTGACCTTAACTTTGACTACCATGTGTCTACTGTAGTAAGGAATGCTTTCTACGTAGCACACTTGATTAGCAAATGCATCACCTCTAGAGCAAAGAAGATTGTAATCCCTCTGTACTCATCATTAATCAGGCCTATAATTGAGTATAACGCCCCTTTTGGCATGTGCCATACAAAGCACCTGCAGCAATTGGAGAGACCTCAGAGGTTTCTAACAAAGAAGATTAAGGGACTCCAGCACGTGCATTACACAGACCAACTAAAGTCCCTGTCACTACACTCAGTATTGTATAGACTTCTTAGGGGAGAATTATGCCTGGCTTACACAGCCATCTCCAACCCAAACCTAATGAATTTGCTGCACATCTGTAAATCAAACAGGACTAGAGCCACCCATTCCAGGGACCTAAATATGACCTTCAACTTGAGTAGGACGTGCTGGAGGGACATATTTGTCTCCCAGTGACTGCCACGTCTTTGGAATAGACTGCCAATTTATGTGAAGCAGAACACCTGTATGACACTGTTCAAAAGGAACCTGGACGAGTGAATGGGGCATCGTAAATTCTTACCGGGATATCGCCCACAACCCTCCTGGACATGGGCAGTCATTACTAAATGCAATCTTGGGTGCTGACTAGAGTATCATTGGTATTACATTGGGATGAAACGGCTAGGCTTGAAATGACCCCCGAGTCAATAGCCTAGGAACCTCCTATGATCCTATGATCCTATAGGTGAAGGTCCTTCACAGGAACAGCAGTGGCTTGACAACTGACTAATGTATATATTTATTTATGTAGTTTGTTTCTTACTTCCTTACTTAATTACTTTCTTTTTGTTAACCAAGTTGGTTCCGCTAGGCACTTAGAGGGACAGAAGAAGCTACTTTGATGGTGTTATTCAAAACAATATTAGGCAGCTACATAAATCTCAATTGCTTAATAATGGAATGAAACATTTTGTGTTTATGCATGAGCAGCGTTTTGCCCCATATGCTGTGATTTATCAGTGTAAAGCAATTCAGCAGATAGTGGTGGAAGTTTGTAGAAGGAATTGTGAGGTGATGCATTGTTGAAAATGCAGGAAGAGGAAGTGCATAAATGAAGATATAATGTTGTTAATAAATCAGGCTGGAAAAAAATGAGGTTCTGTTGTGAGAAGGATTAAGGAGGAAAAAAATGAAGCTTTCTGATTAGACCAAAATCAGTTCATTTTGTGTATTGGAAATGAGTATACCTAAGTGCAGGTTTGATGCTTAGTTTAGTGCAAGGATTTTGGAGTCCAGGAAGGTAGATGCATTATTACTTCTCTTCAGAGCTCTTGTTAGGCCATACCCAGAATAGTTTGCCTTATTATGGAGACCATGTCTGAGCAGGGGCCTAAGTCTATGGAAAACTATTCAGGCATATTGACAATTAGTTGAACGTACTAATTATCGAAAGAAAAAGACAGTACAGCTGATTGAAACATAGCTGATCACATGCACTGGCTTTTTTTCAGTGTGAGATTGTGGTACAGTGAAGATCAGGGAGTTTGACGCTTTCCCACTGTATTGCTGTGTAGGAGTTGGTATATATAATTTTGCAGAATGTGTGAGGGTAGGGGGAGCTTGCCTTCTTAAAACAAAAACATTTACAGTTTTTTGTGTGTGTTTTCATATGATTGGTGATTTTCAAATTGTGTTTGATTACTTGACATTTAGTATTGTGATTTTCCTATTATGGGTCGTACACCCATACAAAGATATGTGGGGGATGTTGTAGGCATACTTCTCAACTGTCCCTGATTTTCAGGGATGTCCCTGATTTTGACTCAAATTTTAGTTCTGTCCCTCTTAATCCCTCCTAAAACTGGTGACATTTGGAGAAAGATGATGAATTGCACTTAATAAATAATGACATTAATTAAGAGTTATAAACTTTGAGGAGGGGCATGGCCAGCATGTGAACTGAGTGGCAGTGTCTTTCTTCAGCCTTGTCCTTAAAATTTATCTCTGACAGGAGAAATTAAAAAAATATTGATCGTGGACAGTTCAACTTTGCTGGAATATCACAACTAATGGTATAAGAAGTCTACATAAAAATGTTGGCATTTTCTACAGGCATTCCTGTCAAAAACATGAAGGGAAATCATCAGGACCAGAGAAGAGATGAGCTTCACAAAAAAATACTATGTCTGACCAAACAATGAAGAATGATTTACAGTCATTATTAACAACAATGCAGGACTTGTCACTGAAATTTGATAAAATGAACAAGAAACTGGATACTTTTAAAGAGAACAGTAAAAAGGAAATCCAGCAACTACAGGAAATGACAAAGCAACAGAACTTGAAGATAGAAAATATGGAAGAAACATTAACTGATGTAGAAAACAGATTTTCTGACTATGAAAAACATATTGACACACTAAACAGACAAAATATTTAACTAATCGACAAAATTGAAGATCTAGAAAATAGATCCAGATGCAACAATCTCCATATTTATGGAATATGCAAAGGAACTAAGGGTAGGAATATGGTGAACTTTCTTAATACATGGCTTCCAGACATTTTAAAGCTTCCAGAGGCTCTCTCCTATGGGATTGAGAGAGCTCACAGATCCTTAAAGCCAGTCTCAGCATCAAACAAAACAACAAACAGTCCCAGGTCAGTTAAAGTCAAACTCTTTTCATCTCAAGATAAATAACTTGTATTAAAAACTGTCTGGTCTAATTCCCCGATCAAATTTATAGAGCACCTAATCCGGTTTATTAATGATTATTCATCTGGGGTGATGGCCAAAAGAAAAGAGTGTTTGCCAGTAATAAAAGAACTTTAAAAAAAGGCAACTCAAAGTACATCTGCTTTTTCCAGCAAGAATTAAAATCTTCTTCAGTGATGGCCCAAAAATATTTGACCCAATAGAAACAGCAGTGACTTATCTATCAACCAGTAAAGTCTTAGACAAGATAGAAAAGATGGACTGGAGTTCTTTTGGTTTGAAACGTCATGCTAAGAAAAATGAATGGAAAACAAAATGACAACAAGAAGAAGAAGCTGAGAGACAAAGATGAATATATAAAGATGTTTAAACAAATATTAGAGTAGAAGTACTAACTAGTGAGACAGATCCAGATTTTACAACAAAACCACCATGGAATATAAAAATTAACTGGGTGACATATACTGTTTGGAAACGATCTCATTTATAAGATAAATGCCTTTTATTATTTATACTAATGCAGTATTACTTGTCTAAAATAAGACAAATATCAAAGACCTGATTTAATAACTAGATCAAGTAATACTAACTTGCTATGTCTTAACACAGGGGTTCCCAAAGTGTGTGCTGCGGTGCCCTGGGGAGCCACGGCTTCCTCACAGTGGTGCCACAAACTAATAAGCTTAGCTGCAAAATACACCATGAACTGTTTGCGGTTTATTTTGCAGCTAAGCTTATTAGTTCGTGGCGAACTAAATCTAGACCTACACTGTAGCTTTTTAGCAGAACTGGCATCAAGTATAGCAGCGGTCCCCAACCACCGGGCTGTGGTTCACTTGGAACAGGGCCGTCAGGTAAGTGAATGCCTGTAGGAGTGTGTGTGTGTCTGCATGTGTGTGTGAATGTGTGCATGAAAGCAAAAGAGCCTGTATGTGTGAGAGAGATTGGGAGAGTGAGAGCGATGTCTGAGTGAATGCAGGAACGGATGAAGAAGTGGCTGTGTGTGTGTGTGAGATCGGGAGAGTGAGAGCGATGTAAGAATGAATGCAGGACTGAATGAAGAAGTGGCTGTGTGTGTGAAATCAGGAGAGTGAGAGTGATGTGTGAGTGAATGCAGGTATGAATGAGGAAGTGGCTGTGTGTGTGTGTATGTGTGAGATGGGGAGCAATTTCTGAATGAATGCAGGTATGAATGAGGAAGTGACTGTGTGTTTGTATGTGTGAGATCAGAAGAGTGAGAGAGATGTATGAATGAATGCAGGTATGAATGAGGAAGTGTCTGTGTGTGTGTATATGTGTGAGACTGGAACAGTTAGAGAGCTGTATGAATGAATGAATAAATGAATGCGTAAGTGGGTGTGTGGCATGTGGGAGTGAGATTGGGAGACTGAGAGTGATGTATGAATGAATGCGTAATTGGGTGTGTGGCGTGTGGGTGTAACAGTGAGAGCGATGTGTGAATGAATGCAGGTATGAATGAGGAAGTGACTGTGTGTGTGTGTGTGTGTGTGTGTGTGTGTGTGTGTGTGTGTGTGTGTGTGTGTGTGTGTGTGTGAGATTGGGAGAGTAAGAGTGATGTGTGAGTGAATGCAGGTATGAATGAGGGAGTGACTATGACTGTGTGAGAGATCGGAAAAGAGTGAGAGCGATGTGTGTGAGTTAATGCTTGCATGAATGCAAAAGAGACTGTGTGTGTGTGTGTGTGTGTGTGTGTGTGTGTGTGTGTGTGTGTGTGTGTGTGTGTGTGTGTGTGTGTGTGTGTGTGTGTGTGTCATGGGGGGAGAGAGTGAAGAGTGAGAGTGATCCCTGGCAGCAGCAGCAATGAGGTCTGTGTAAGTCTGGACCATACCACTGGACACATACCTCTCACCTTCTTAGATCAAGAAATCTGGACAAAGCTAAACATAGTGGGGTACAAAGGCATAAAATAGGGACACTTTTAAGTACTGCTCTCACAAACTTAGAAAGTTGATAGAAATGCAGGTTTTACATTAGCATGAATTTTCTGAAGGATATGAAGTATGAAACTGAACTGTCTGTCATTATTTTCTGACTTCACCCTCAATGATCTGCCAGTGATTTGCCAGAATACAACAGTTTTATGAGAAAAAGACCAAAAATATGAGGCAAAAATCTGGACATTCTGCAAAAATGTATACAGCAGAGAGGTATGCTGGACAGCCAAATAATAGGGACAGATTTTAAGTATTGCTCTTATAAACAAAGTTAATAAGGTTGCAATTAGGTTTGCTTACCTCGCAACCATAGTAGATCAGTAATATGCTGTTAAGCAAAATGTACAATTTTTTTGGTAATTGTCTTTTTATTGTACTTTTGAGCTTTTCTCCCTAGGTCTCCTAGTCCAGTCGGGCAGCTTCGTTAAACAAATAGGTTCATAGGTTCATACTAGGCTATCTGCCCTAGGGCATTTATAAGCCTAGCCAGAGTGTGTTTGGCTTTCGCCACCCATTTTAAATTTATTTTGCTATGCCCTTTTTCGAGGTTAGTATACTGTGCCTCTGTCTAACAGTGACACAGAAGTGATACCCGGGGTAAACCTACGATCTCCCATCCACTCATCAAGATTCCTCTTGAAGAGAGTCAATGAGGGACTCTGCCTAACCTGGACTGGGATTTTATTCCAGAGTGAAGGGAGCCTCTGGGTTATGAATCTGTCCCTCCAGCATGTCCTATTTATTTCACTGCTGAGGATGTTCATCGTGCATACAGCTGCAGCAATCACATATGGGTTCTCTGCCGTCAGGCAGTCCCTCGGTCGGCCGAATTCCAAAGTCTTGGTCCGGCGTCGGCTGTTGTCCCTTCTTCCCTGACATCAGTGCGACAGGGGTATATAAGTTACAGCCGACGCCATATTCTCTAGTCTTTTTTGCCGTGCGGTGCCCGAAGCAGAAGCAGTTCGCAAGTGCCGGTCGGTCAGCTCCTGAATTTACGAAAAATTGGAAACCGAAGTCTTCTTTAAAGCTAAGTACCCCATTGGGGAAACTCTTCTTGCCTCAGACCGATGTCAGACAAAGTTAACAATTGTATTTCTTGTGGGAAGCAAATACCGCATAAGGATTTTCATTCCCTTTGCATACCTTGTTTAGGCCCAGACCACGACGTCTCGGGCTGTCGCTTCTGTGCGACTTTCAATAAACGCACTATTAAGCGTCGGGCGGAGTTTGCCCAACATTATTTTGGTAAAGCCTTTGATTATAAAATGTCGTCAGATACTCCGACTACCGTTTTATCCAAAAAACGCAAGGATAAAGACCGACATGCAAGGCCCACGGTCCCCACCGACACCACGCCAAAGCCGGCTACACGTGGTCCGGTTCTCAGCGAGACGCCTATGCAGTCCCTGACTACCGACGACACTACCTTGGCGGTGTCTTCTGTACCCGAGACCGCTGGTACCTCGGCCCTTACTCAGACTTCAACCACCGAAACCACAGCGGGTGTTGAGCCTCCTAGTGTGGACAGGTCCACTTCCACCCAGGGTGTATTTAGACCCTCTTCTTCCTTTTCTATTAAGGCCTTCACTAAGTCCAAATCAGTCATGCATCCCAAGAGGCCTGTTGCACAGGGCCCATCCCCAGGCCCCATGCCTAAAAAGCAGATGCTTAAAATGGCTGATGATTTAATTTCCTATATCAGGGGTTCCCAACCCCCTCCAGACAAGAGACCCAGAGTGGAGGAAGACTCTCCCTCTTCTGAACAGGGCTCCATTTTCTCAGAACATTCTGATGTGGAGGAACACTCGTACTCCCCTTATGAAGATTCTGATGCAGAACAGTCCATTCCTTCGGTATCTCCCCCAGAGGACTTTTCTTTTGGGGAAACCTTACACACCTTGAGGGAGCACTTCCATTGGGAAGGCCAAGACTTTTCTGATTCCAAGAAAAGGCTTAGGGAATTTCTCTTGTTACCCCAACACAGACCTCTGGCTATACCTCCTGTCCTGGACATACTTGATGATGTTTACTCGGAGGCTTGTCTTAATCCGGATTCCCTGCCTCCTGCACCAGTCAAGCCTGATAGGTACTACAGAGTCCCTAACTCTCACCAATTTCTTTTCAAAAGCCATAATGCTGACCCTGAAACCATTTCTCAAGGCCCCAAGGGGATGAAGGCCTCTACTGCCAAGAATCCACTACCTTCTGAAAGAGAATCTAAATCCTTAGAAAGGTGGGGGAAAAAGGTATACACCTCGGCCACCCTAGCCATGAGGGCCTTAAGTTGTCAATTCCATATGCTTAAATATCAGCAGTTTCTATCACAATTAAGAAACAAAATGTCTCAACCAGAACAACCAGATTTGAAGGAATTGCAGGATATGATGCATAGTGCAGAACAAGTGGGTAAACACACCTTACAATGTGGTTATGATGCCTTAGAGGCCTCAAGTAGAGCTGCGGCTACAGGAGCAGTCATTCGTAGACATGCTTGGCTTAGGGAACAAAGCTTGCCTGATCATGTTAAAGCTAAGCTGCTAGATGCTCCTTTACAAAAGGATGTGCTATTTGGTACTAATGCTGAGGAGATACTACGGAGGATGGAAGAAAAAGCTAAATCTATGCAAACTGTCAAGGCTTTTCTACAGGTACAGCCACCTCGTTTTAGCAGAAATTGGCCTTCAAAAAACTGGTCCTTTCCAGCCACGGACAAGCCCCAAAGAGGTAGATACAGGTGCTCAAGGGGCAGAGGACAAGCTCAAGGATCATACAGAGGCAGACAATGGCAGTCTCAAGCACCAAGAGGTGGCGAAGACAGTACACAACAATACAGAAAGCAAACCCAATGACTTCCTCCTTCTCATGCCAAGCAAATCTCAGCTGGCAGCCCCCTTGGGAGGAAAGCTGGTACTATTTTCAAGAAATTGGCAGATTATCACAACAGACAAATGGATCCTGGACATAATAAACAGAGGCTACAGATTTCATTTTCACACTCTTCCAAAAATGAGAGGCATGCCAAACCTGCCACACAAAGGGCAGAGGCGCAAATACAAATTACAAAACTCATGGGCATGAAAGCCATTCAAGAGGTTCCTACTCACGAACAAGGTCAAGGTTTTTATTCCAGACTTTTCCTGGTACCAAGAAAAGGAACCGACTGGAGACCCATTTTGGACTTATCCATCCTAAATACATTTCTACTCGTACCAAAATTCAAGATGCTCACATTACAGCAACTACTTCCCATGCTGGGCAAGGAGTTTTGGCTGGTAACATTGGACCTCAAGGAGGCATACCTGTATGTCCCAAACAGACAAAGCTGCAGAAGATACCTCAGATTTCTTGCAGGTTCAATCCACTATCAATTCTTTGCATTGCCCTTTGGCTTATCTACTGCGCCCAGAGTATTCACGAAATGCCTGGCATCAGTAATTGCCTACTGCAGACTTCAATGGATACAAATTTACCCTTATTTGGACGACTGCCTGATCCAAGCGGACAGCAAGCACACTCTTCTGGAACATCTGGCTTATGCAACACGGTTACTGAATTCTCTGGGGTACACAATCAACAAAGAGAAATCCAGGCTGACACCATCTCAGAAAATAACTTTCCTGGGTGCCAACTTGGACACAAACACCCAGATGGCCTATCTTATGCCAGAAAAAAAAGGGCAACTAACTCAGTACTTCAAAACACTAGCAGATTGTACCAGGCTTACTGCAAGGAAAATCCTGCAGGCTCTGGGCTTCATGGCATCTTGCATTCTTTTAATCCCATGTGCAAAGTTGCGTATTAGAAAACTTCAATGGTACCTAAAAAACCTATGGTCTCAACACGGCCACAATTTGGAAACAATAATACCAATAATTCCATGCTTGCAAAAGGAATTTCTATGGTGGGCCCAAGCATGTCAAGCAAACACATGTTTTCCATTCTGCAAGCCTCAGGCAAATCAAGTCATCACAACAGACGCCTCAGATTACGCCTGGGGGGCACACATGGCAGGCAGGTGCATTCAGGGCAAATGGTCCCAAAAGGAAAAGCACCTTCACATCAATAAAAAAGAAATGCTAGCAGTAATAAATGCAATTACAGCATTTAAGGACCTCCTGCATCCAGGACAATTATTGATAAGAACAGACAACACCACAGTAATGTGGTACGTAAACAAATAAGGAGGAACACATTCATATCCCATGACACTTTGGAACTTGGCTCTGGAATGGCAAATCGAACTTCAAGCACAATACTTGCCAGGTTTGGAAAACACGTTGGCAGACAATCTAAGCAGAAATATGACAGATCCACACAAATGGAAGCTGCATCCACAGGTGTTTGCAAAGATAATCCAAGCATGGGGAAGGCCAGACATAGATCTCTTCGCCTCCCACAGGAACCATCAATTGGAAAAGTTTTGTTCAAGGACTTTTCATCCAAAGGCAGGGAAGGTGGACGCCCTTTCATTCAGTTGGACAGCATGGACAGTGTACGCTTACCCACCTCTGCCCCTTCTATCCAAGGTACTCTTGAAAGCAACATACTCCTCCCTGGCCTCTACCTCTAATGCCTCTCCTACTGACTCAGCACAACTACAAAACTCTTCACAGTCAGCTAAAAACACTCAAACTTGCTGCATGGAAAATTCCTTAACACCACAGCAGACCCTTCTCTCCAAAGAGGTGCAGAATGTCATTCTGGAGGCCAGAAGGCCATCTACTAGGAAGACTTACTCTGCAAAATGGAAACGGTTTTGCTCTTGGAATGAGAAAAGAGGCCAGGACCCTAGAAAACTGAATCTGCCTCAGGTATTACAGTATCTAGCTGAGCTGCTGAACAGTGGACTTTCATTTTCCTCCAGAAAAATCCATGCCTCAGCCATTTCTGCAGAATTCAACACGGATCCACCGTTATTCTCTCACCCACTTTTAAGGCAATTCCTCAGAGGGGCTAAGAATATAAGACCACCAAGGAAACAACCAGTGCCAGCCTGGGATCTTAATTACATCCTAGAAAAATTAACATTGCCTCCATTTGAACCAGCTGCCTCTACAGATTTGCAATACTTGTCCTGGAAAACAGCTTTCCTTCTGGCCATTACCTCAGCTCGTAGGGTTTCGGAACTACAAGCCCTCATGGCTGTGCAGCCCTTCCTTATCTTCCATCAGGACAGGGTTTCCCTTGAACCAACCGTCATTTATGCCTAAAGTGGTATCCAAGGTAGCTTTAAATCAAGCCATACACTTACCTACCTTTTACCCCAATCCTCAAAACAAAGGGGAAAGGCTGCTACATTCCTTAGACATCCATAGACAGCTATGTTACTATTTGGACAGAACAAAGCCTTTCAGGAGATCAGAACAACTTTTTGTGTCTTATGCTGTAGGAGCTCAAGGGAAGCCTGTTACCAAACAGACCATCTCTAAATGGATAGGCCACTGTATACGTTTGTTACTCCTATCATGGGAAACCTGTCCCTGTAGGCATCAGACCACACTCCACCAGGGCCACAGCTACCTCCACAGCCTTCCTCAGAGGAGTTCCTACTAAAGATATTTTGGAGGCAGCCACTTGGAGTTCTGTACATACCTTCACTAGACACTACCACCTGTCTTTATATTCCAAAACTAGAGCAGGCTTTGCTACTGCTGTATTGCAGGGCATTCTGGCTCATCCCAGTTCTACCTAGTGCCTACCACCCTGTGCGTAGCTTTGGGATTCTACCCATATGTGATTACTGCAGCTGTATGCACGATGAAGATAGTACAGTTTTCTACCTACCATAAATGTAGATGTTCGAGTGCTAATACAGCTGCAGTACAGGTTTCCCTCCCTCCTTCCCCTCTAGGTATAGGACTAGTGGCTAACACCTCCTCATACTACCTATTTTGGGTTATCCTCCTATGGTGTATTTGCTTGCAACTACTCTTTTTTGATAACATTGCATTGCTTGAATATATTTATATTTATATATATATATATATATATATATATATATATATATATATATATATATATATATAATTTATCTATTGCCTTCTTTTGGGGGCACCTGACATCTGGGGCAAGAAAGACTGGAGAATATGGCGTCAGCTGTAACTTATATACCCCTGTCGCACTGACGTCAGGGAAGAAGGGACAACAACCGACGCCGGACCAAGACTTTGGAATTCGGCCGACTGAGGGACCGCCTGACGGCAGAGAACCCATATGTGATTACTGCAGCTGTATTAGCACTCGAACATCTACATTTATGGTAGGTACAAAACTGTACTTTCAAGTCTCTCGAGCGCGTAGCTCGATGGGATTTGGATTTTCTGAGGTGCAGCATGTCCATTAATTCCGGGTTGGACATGGCTTTATACCTCAGGCACAGATCGCCTCTGAGCAGTTTTGTCAAATAAATATAATTAAATAAGCACTTTATGTGTGCCGTGGGGGGGGCACCTTGTGAAAACCTGGATTCAGCAAGGGAGCCGAGAATCGAAAAAGTGTGAGAGCCACTGTCTTAACAGATGAAAAATATTACCATACATGCTTTCAGGCTTTAATAGTTTAATAATACAATGCAATACTGCTTTTGACTTTGGTATGAATGACAAGGTAAATGCCTTTTATTATTTATGTTAATGGAATATTAAACATATAAAATAAGGCAAATATCAAAGAACTGCTGTAATGTCTAGAACAAGTAGTACTAACTTGCCATGTCTTAACATGTGAAGTATGGGATTACCGTACATGCTTTCAGGCTTTAATAGTTTGATAACACAGTGCTATACTGCTTTTGACTCTAGTGTGAATGGTCTAGGAAATATAAAATTATATAACTTTAAAAACCAAAATGTTTATGATTTGTTCCTTTGTAAACTATGTACTAATGGTTGAGTGCTGTTAATACTAAAAATGTTGTTTGGAGCACTTTGCTGTGGTGCAGTGGGTGCTGGTAGTCATTTTAAATGAATTAGCAGAAACTGAAAGTAAAAGACTGCTCTGTAAGCTCATAGCCTATTCTAGACCTCCGAAAGCTTCACTTACAGTTCTCTGCTTTCCTGACGAAGCCACAAGCTGGTAAAAAAAATGTAATCCATCTTGAGGTAGTACAATAAAAAAAAGCTGTTATAGTCCATTAGAGTTATTTGCATATTCATAAATGGCCAAAAACAAAAGTACTTGATTACAGAGTGACTACCACTTGAAACAAAGCACTGTGGGGCTTAACTTAAACCAAAAGGCTCTTAAAGTGACAAGTACTTTTTTTCACCAAAATACAAGTGCTTCAAAGCATTAAGTATCTACATATACATAGCATAGATTTAATAATTCTAAAAGGAAATGAGAAATTACTACAAAAGTACTATAATATATGCAAAGAAAATTACATCATGAAGAAGATAGAAGCAATTGATGTAAACAATTAATGCAAACTCATATGTATGGATACTAGGACACACAGCTATAAAAGAAAGTATGACTACTTATAACAACAAAATTAACAATTTAGCAGCTAAGAAACCAACAAATAAATAAATATATATCTACACAAATGTATTCAGTAAGAAGATGAATCAAGTGTAATGAAGAACTAGTATGGTAGGGTATAAATCTCATGAAAGCATTATAAAAAGCAGCATACTTAAGACTGAAACGACACTATGTGATAAACATGAACAAGACTGATGTCAGTCCACAGTTAGTCATTAACTATGCAGATGAATAGAATAAGTTCAATTGTTAAACAGGACATACAGCAATACTGCTATGTTTAATACACTAAGAGCAATTAAAAAATTATTTATGAAATGCTTAGGATTCTCTTGTGCTTCATAGAGAAAAACAAGGTACAATAAAAGTTAAAAGTAAGAGATTACATGAATCAGATGAAGTGTTAATACATTCATATTAATTACTGATACTATCTAAAGTATAAAATATTACAAAAACTGCATATAACTTATCTGTTAAACAAGAACATTATGAAAGTCTATAATATGAATACAAAAAGACCTAAATCTAAAGATGTAAAGAATTCAACTCAGCAGATGAATGTACTATATAAAAGTGTTTATTTTACACATAGAGATTACATTATTTTATTTATTTTACATTTGTTGACCAGGAAAGTCCAACTTGGAGTGAGCCATTTTCAGCAGAGGCCCGGGGAGAAATGCTCCAGACGCATGTCTTTATAACATTAGAAGCCAGAATGTTATTATATATTAAATCTACAGTTTATAACAACAGTAACAATGTTTTCATTAACCTGACTGGATGTTGAAACAAATTAAGTTTTATAAGGCTCTGTTGTCTTAACAGTAGGAAATATGAACCTACTTGGACTGTGTACATACAGGGTTTGCAACAAATACTAACAGCCATCTTAGCTATATATTAAATCTGGTGTAAAGAAACACAAAAAATAAAATGGTTACTTAGAAATGTGCATATGGGCAAAATAATATATATGTATATAATGGTGATAAATGAAGGAAGAAATGCATTGATAATAAAGCATTGTCTAAATAAAATGTTGACACTAAGCAATATATACTGTTATACTGAAAACAGATGTTGATTGAAGGACATTAAATAATACAGTGAGATTAAATATAAGATGTTTATGTATATACTAGAACAATGTTGTATTTAAAGTTGGTTACACTGTTTTATTTCACTATGGACAGTAGTATCATATAACAATCTCTGTAATAGTGTTTAATTGAATATTGTGCATTTCAGTGGTTGAAGTTTGATAGCACACAAGCAATAATAATTTGATGCTTTTAGTTACATTTGCTGTTGGGAAAGCTGAGGGAAGAATTTGAATAGGGATAAGAAGGGTCACTTGAATGGTAAACATATTCAAGGATGGGATGTTTTCTCCCATGAAGGGAATGACTGGTTGTTTATCTTTTGAAAACCACTTTTTACGCAGACAGTTTTATTTGCACCTTGTAAATGGATGACTATGCAGTGCATTTATAACATATATGAAATAAATGGTAAAAGGTTTTCAGCACACATACAAGGTTATTTACAAATACAAAAACAGGGCAATGGTTAAATACAAAGGTATAGTTAGTCCAACTGCGCAATGCATCTCTGTCAATGTCAGTGGCTTAAATAACAGCTGTAAAGAGGAAGGTTATAAGCACAAGTAGTATTTTTACAAGAAACACATCTTATACAGCAAGACATTAATATGCATAATTACACATTACTAGCAAGTTCAGAATATAATAAAAAACAAAGTGGTGTAGCAATGTTATGGAAAAAGACTACCTTGAGGCCCAAGATCATAAATACAGTCAGTGATAACTCAGGAATGTTTTCTTTAGTGTCAGTATTAATAAATCTTCTTCTTCTTCTTTTGGCTTTTCCCGGTTAGGGGTTGCCACAGCGGATCACCTGTCCGCTCATGATTGGCAGTAGAATTTTACGGTGTTGAGTTGCCAGCCCGGCGCCCAGCCTTCCACAGAAGGCACACACATGCATGCATTCACGCCTAGGGCCAATTTAGAGTGTCCATTCAACCTATAGCATGTCTTTAGGATGTGGGAGGAACCCGGAGCACCCGGAGGAAACACACACGACCACGGGGAGGACATGCAGACTCCACACAGAAGGCACCCCAGCCGAGGATAGAACCGGAGAACCTCTTGCTATGAGGTGACAACGCTAACCGCTGCACCACCGTGGCCGCCCGTCAGTATTAATAAATGATTTGGATTATACCCTGGTAAACAATTATTGGATACCAGGACTGGGTGTCAGGGCAGCCTAGTAACATTCAGAGAACATAATACAACATTCCAAATGTAATACAATAATTGCAGAGATTTTAATTGTATAATGAAAGAAGAGGACACAAATGCTAAAACCACAAGCAAGAAATCTCCCCTATCAAAATTACTTAGAGTTTACTGACTCACATAACTTAATGGACATTAGCACATATGCTGAACAAGATTCATTGATATATTTTAGTACTAGGCTAACTGCCCTTGAGAGCCATTTTTAAGCCTTGCCAATTATCCCTTGTGAGACTCAAACCCTGCAACTTGCGTTTGTAAGGCAAACATGTTAACCATTAGGCCACCATCTCAACCCTATTCACACATTACTCACATAGACATAACACCTTTTCCAGAATAGAGTGCATATAACAAAAGATCTTACCACAAAAATAAACAAAGTCAAAACAGTCACCTGCCCCTTCTCAGACCATAATGCAATAACTTTTGAAATAGACTATTACTTTAAGAGAAAAGTTACAGTCATAAGAATTCCAGCCTGTATAGCAAACCTTAAAGAGTTTAAACAATACTATACTGCAGAGATGCAAACATTTCTATATTTAAACCTCACAGACACACACACTCACACACACACACACAAATATATATTTTATATATATATATATATATATATATAGATAGATAGATATATGGAATGCAATGAAAGCGTATTTATATGGGAAGGCGGTAGCCTGGTATAAAAACAAACAAAAGCAGTGGAATAAAGAACTGGCAGAACTACAAACTAAAATAGACAAAATGAAATTAGATATTCATAAAGGCAACTTAGCTTCAGAAAAAGAATTAGAAGACCTCAACAAAAAATACGTAGAGATATTGAACCGTAAAACAATGGTTAATCTAGAGAAGGTTAAACTATATGCTTACTCTATGAATCCAAAAAATCAAAGGAGAATAGCAAACAGGACAAAAAGAATGATAAAGGCATGTCAGATAAAAGAAATATACAGTACAGACAAAAAGAAAAGTATCAGACTTAGAAGAAATTCTAGAAGCCTTTAAAGTATATTTTAATAAACTCAATAGTCAAGAAAATAAAGTAGAATCAAGTAAAGCACTTAGAAAAAATTTTAAGGAAAATATAAGACTAAGACTATCAGATAAACACAGAAAAATAATAGATAAAGATATAACTGTGACAGAAATTAAAGTGCAAATCAAGAAACTAAAATTAAACAAATCCCCAGGTAATGATAATATGACACCAGAGATGTTTAAACTACTGTCTAATAATGCATTAAATCTATTACTAAGTGTGTTCACATCAGTTAAAGAAGGTAATAAATGCCCTCCTTCTTGGAAATACACTCAAGTATCACTAATTTTGAAACAAGATAAAAACCTGATGAGTATACCTCATATAGACCCATAAGTTTATTAAATATAGATTATAAATTATTTATGACAGTTCATGCAAACAGAATAAAACAAATATTGCCGTTATTGATAGAGAACGATCAAACAGGATTCATTAAAAACAGAAGTACATGTGACAATATAAAGAGAATTTTGTCCTTTATTGATTTCATAAACAAAACAAAACATAAAATGAATGTCATCTGCTTAGATGTTAACAGTGCATTCAGTTCCGTGAATTGGGATTACCTTTTGCTTGCACTGGTGGAGTATGGATTTTCGAAAAATTTTACCTCACTAATAAAGTCTCTTTAGAATAAATGTTTGGCGTACATAAAAATAGGATCCTGTTTGTCGGAGCCTGTTACCATTACAAAAGATACGAAACAGGGTTGTCCACTTTCTCCTTTGTTATTTACATTAGTAATAGAAACATTAGCAAATTTCATATGTGCAAACCCAAACATTCAAGGAATTCAACTAGATACTGAGCTTGAGTTAAAGATTCCACTATTTGCAGACAACATTTTATTGACTTTAAAAGAAGATAACACACTAAAAGAACTATGGAAAGCAACAAAACAGTTTAAGAAAATTTGTGGACTATAATTTAATGAAAATAAAAACAATATGCTACTAAGAAATATGAACAAAGAAGCATTAAATAAAAAATATAAATATCCATCCAGAAATGATACAATCAAATACTTAGGAGTTAAAATTACAAATAGCATAGATACAACAGTGCAACTAAACTATAGAGATTTTGGATAATATCAAAGAACTCATACAAAAATGGAGTAAGCTATTTTTTACCATGGAGCAAAGACTGTATATAATTAAAATGATTATATTCCAAAAGATTCTGTATTTTATACAGGCTTGCTCGCTACCTCCACCAAAATCATATTTAAAACAATTTGAAGAGTTAATAACAGAATTCTTATGGTACCCTAAAAAATTAGAGCTGCCTAAGACATCATTTTGACAAATGGGAAGAAGGTGGAATAGACTTACCAAATTTAGAAGACTATATACAATCGTCCGTTTTAAAAACAGTTTCTTTATGGTTAAACAAAGAATATACTTCCAAATGGAAACTAGTACATGAAAAAATCTGGTTAAAAACTACTCATAATACAATAAGTAAACATATGGAAATAGTACCGAATAGCTTACTTTGGTTATTGAAGGAATATATGGCAACAGGAAAACACAAAAATATAAATTCGAAAGACATTATCAATATCCTAAAGTCTTTTATGCACTTTGTAAACAAAAATCCGGATATAAAAGCATGGCCTTTTTTCATATTCCCAGTAGCATATACACAAAATAGTGTTATAACTCAGGACTCAGTAGCAGTTAAAAACACTTAGCAATTACTGACATCAGTTGATGAACACTAATAAAGTACTAATGATAGAGTGAATTATTAGTGAGTCCAACCTTGAAAATAACATGTGCTTAGCACTGCAGGGGTTAAGACAAACAGTTTTAAACCAACAGGCAATAATGCAGAAGTCTGTTAGGGAAAAAGTTCCTAAGTTCATAGAGTAGTTAATAACGCTGATGGAATTTCCCACAAATTGGAAAGACATTTTATCATTATCGTACACATTAGTTAAAGAAACAAGAGTTCATAATAAACAAAATATATGGAAATACTATGAAACAGTTAATGGCAAAATGCCAGATGACAGAGATAAAAAATGAATTCTTACATCTCCAAAACTAATATCTTTATCACTGTATTGTCAACTTTTCTCACAAATATTTATACATAGAACATACTTATTACCACACAAATTGGAACTATTACATAATAAAGAATCTAGATGCTGGAGGTGTAAATCACAATCAGTAGCCGATTGGCAACACATATTCTATGAATGCCATTTACTTAAACAATATTGGGAAAGTATTAACCATTTGTTACAGGCACTGTTCACTGATAATTTCCAACTTACAAAATCTCTAGATGTGAAGATGTTCTTCGTGTTTCACTGTTGCAGTCATTACATTTGGGTAATCTGTGGCAGGTTGCCCTCAGTCAGCCTGAATATCAAAGTCTTGGGTCCTGCGTCGGTTGCTGTCTCCTCTTCCATGACGTCAGGTCGTCAGGGGTTTAAAACAGGCAGCCAACGCCATTTTCTTCAGTCTTTCTTGCCGTGCAGTGCCCAAAGCAGAAGCAGCTCGCAAGTGCTGGTCGGCCGACTCCTGAAATTTTCGAATTCGAGTTTCAGAACCGAAGTCTTCAATTAAAACTAAGTACCCCGTTTGGGAAACTTTTTCTTGCTCCATACCGATGTCAGTAAAAGTTAATAATTGCATTACTTGTGGGAAGCAAATACCTCATAAGGATTTTCATTTGTACTGTATTCCTTGCCTAGGTCCAGATCATAATGTGCCCTGCTGTCGGATTTGTGCTAGATTTGACCAACGCACTATTAAGCGTCTGTATATCTTTGCTTCAAAATATTTTGGAAACAGATTTAACTACCCTGAAATGTCGGATAGCAATCCGACTACCAGAGTTCACAAAAAACACAGAAAAGGACAGAGACAGACCGTCGAGGTCCAAAACCGACGACAAAGCTTCCCCTAAGCCAGTCGCCGGTTCGCCGGTACTCAGTGAGGCGCTTTTGCAGCCCCTGATGCCTGCTACTTTCGAGTCGCAGGCCTCTACCGAGACCCATGTGGAGTCTGGTACACAGCGAGATTCTCAAAGTATTATAGCCGTGGATGTCTCTCCTTCGGATGGGTCCGGAGCCACTGAACAGGCACCGCCTACTGAGGGTGTCTTCAGGCCTCAACATTTCTATATAAAAACGACACCAGCTTCAAAACCAAAGACAAAAGCAACTTCTAAGACTAAAAAACTGACGCATGAGCCACGTGTTCAGGCCTCTATGCCTAAAAATCAGATGATCAAAATGGCTGAAGACCTAATTACCTTGATCAGGGGTTCCCAACTCCGCCCCACCCCCCCCCCCCTCCCCGACAAGAGGCCTAGGCAAGACACTGATTATGAATCTTCAGATCAGGTTTCTATTTCTTCTGATTCCTCTTCTGATCAAGAATTTTCTATACCACCCTATGAGGATTCAGATGCAGTGGAATCCATCCCATCTGCATCTCCTCCTGAAGATTATTCCTTTGGAGAAACCTTGCATACTGTGAGGGAGCATTTTCATTGGGAGAGTCAAGATTTCTCAGAATCAAAAAAGAGGCTTAGGGATTTCCTTCTTCTCTCTCAGCATAGGCCTTTAGCCATACCTCCTGTATTAGACATTGTTGATGATGTGTTTTTGGAATCAAGCATGACTCCAAATTCCTTACCTCCGGCTCCTAGCAAGCCAGACAGATATTACAGGGTTCCTGACATGCACAAATTTTTATTCAAAAACCCTGCTGCTGATCCTGAAGCTGTCTCACAGGGTCCCAAGGGTGTAAAGGCCTCAACAGCTAAGAATCCTACCCCCTCTGACAGAGATTCCAGGGCACTGGATAGATGGGGAAAGAAGGTTTATACGTCTGCAACCTTGGCAATTAGGGCCTTAAACTGCCAGTTTCATATGCTTAAATATCAACAGCATGTTATGGGATTATTGAAACAGAAAATTATGTTGATTTTGGAATGTGTGGAAAATAAAGAATTACAGGAATTATTGCATGCAGCAGAACAAGTTGGAAAGCATACTTTGCAATGTGGTTTTGATTCCTTGGAGGCCTCCTGCAGGACCGCAGTTACTGGATCTCTGATTAGAAGGCAGGCCTGGCTAAAGAGCAAAATTTGCCTGATCATGTTAAAGCTAAATTGTTGGATGCACCTTTACAGCATGATACTCTGTTTGGTAATAAGGCAGAAGAGGTATTAAAGAAAATGGAAGACAAAGCTAAGTCTATGCAAACTGTAAAAGATTTTTTGCAAGTGCAGCCACCGAGATTCAGTAGACACTGGCCTACAAAAAATTGGACCTTTCCTGTGTCCGACAGAGCTTCATGGGGCAAATCCAGGCTCTCAAAGGGTTCTAGATACCAATCACAGCATTCTTACAGGTCAAAGCAATGGGGTGCCTCTACTTCCAAATCTGGAGGAAATAAAGCGCAACCCTACAGTAAACAGTCTCAATGACTTCCCTCTACCATCACCAAGCACTTATCTTTTGTCAGTCCCCTTAGGGGGAAAACTAGCACTTCATGCTCAAAACTGGCAGATAATAACCCAGGACAAGTGGGTATTAAACATAGTATCCCAGGGATACAGATTTCATTTCCATACTCTGCCAGTTCCAAACGGTTGGCCAGATCTGCCACAAAACCAATGGGCAAAGGCACAGAAACAGGTTATGTCCCTCATGGATATGGGGGCTATTCAGCCAGTGCCAGAACAGGAAAAAGGACAAGGGTTTTACTCAAGACTGTTCTTGGTACCCAGAAAAGACAATGCCTGGTGCCCAGTACTGGATTTATCAATTTTGAACACATTCTTGGACATACCAAAATTCAAAATGCTAACTTTGCAGCAGCTTCTGCCCTTGCTGGGCAAGAACGCTTGGCTAGTGACTCTAGACTTAAAAGAGGCATACCTGCATATCCCAATAAGGAAATTGTGCAGAAGATACCTCCGCTTCAAAGCTGGTTCCATGCATTATCAATTCTCTGCACTGCCCTTTGGCTTATCTACTGCTCCCAGGGTCTTCACAAAGTGCCTGGCACCAGTAATTGCATTTTGCAGACAAAGAAGTATACAAATCTATCCTTACTTGGACGACTGTCTCATTCAAGCAGAAAACAAGGACATTCTTCTTCAACATCTGGCGTTTGTGAAAAGGCTTCTAACATGCCTAGAGTACACAATAAACGAAAAGAAAACACAACTGGTACCCTCTCAAAAGATAACATTCCTGGGTGCAAGCTTGAATACAACTGCCCAGATGGCTTACCTTACGCCAGACAAACAAAGGCAACTGACTATTTACTTCAAACAGATGGCAACAAAAACCCAGTTATCTGCAAGACAAATTCTGCAGACTTTGGGGTTCATGGCATCCTGCATTCTACTGATTCCATATGCAAGACTGCATATGAGGAAACTACAGTGGTACCTAAAAAGTTTATGGAGTCAACATTGTCACAGTCTGGAAACAATGATTCCTCTCATTCCCTGCCTACAACAGCAGTTTCTATGGTGGGCAGAGACATGTCACCAGAACATGGGAAGGTCTTTCACTCTACCCCCTGCCAACCAAACCCTAACTACAGACGCATCAGACTATGCTTGGGGGGCCCACCTGGCAGGGAGATACATTCAGGGTATATGGAGCACAAAACAAATGCATCTGCATATCAACCAGAAAGAGATGTTAGCTGTTCAGAATGCCCTGACAGCCTTCAAGGACTTACTTCATCCAGGACAGCTACTGATAAAGACGGACAACACCACGGTTATGTGGTACATAAACAAGCAGGGGGGCACACATTCCTACCCCCTTTGCAGACTAGCCATGGCACTGTGGGACACAGCCTTGACTTACCAAGTACATCTTCAAGCTCAATTCCTGCCAGGAAAGCAAAATACTCTGGCAGACGACCTAAGCAGAAATCTTATGGACCCTCACGAGTGGAAGCTGAATCCACAAGTCTTCAGCATGATAACAAAGAAATGGGGGAGCCCGGACATAGATCTATTTGCCTCTCCCCAGAATTATCAACTGGACAAATTCTGCACAAGGACTTATCACAGACAAGCACAAGGACTTATCACAGACAAGCATGGAAAGTGGATGCCCTATCCTTCAGATGGAAAAATCTATCAGTCTACGCCTTTCCTCCTCTACCTCTTCTTCCCAAGGTCCTACTAAAGGTCAGACAAGAAAATCCAAAAATGATTCTAATTGTCCCGGACTGGCCTCGCCAACACTGGTACCCAGTCCTAAGGAATATGTCTCAAATCCCTCCTTGGTATTTGCCTCAAATACCACATCTACTGTCTCAGCAGCACAATCAAATTCTGCACAATCAGCTCCACACTCTGAACCTGGCAGCACGGCTGATCATGTAGTTATTCAAACAACACCTCTCAGTAAATCTGTGATGGATGTAATTTTGGAAGCCAGAAGGCCTAGTACTAGAAAATCTTATGCTGATAAATGGAAGAGATTCTGTGCTTGGAACCAAGCAGGGACGTCAGGAGGCATACGCACTGTACTGATTTCAGTACAACTTTTTTAGAAGGGGGGGTAGCTTTTTTGAAAAAACAAAAAAAACTTACGTACATTTAAGGAGGTGTTGGCTCCTTTAAGGAGGATACCAGCCAGTCGGAAGTGAGCTTACATCATGTCCAAACAAGCAAATGGATTATCATTGAGTTGGAACTGGCAAGAGCATTCAGAAGTATGCAAACAGAGGATTATCATTGAGGCAAACAGAGGATTATCGCAATCAATTAAAGTGCTGAGAAGGCAATTTTGTGTGTGTGTCAATTGAAGTAAGTGTATGCAAGCGCTGAGAAGGCAATTTTGTGTGTGTGTGTCAATTGAAGTAAGTGTATGCAAGCGCTGAGAAGGCAATTGTGTGTGTGTGTGCTTGTTGAAGTAAAAGTGTATGCAAGCGCTGAGAAGGCAATTGTGTGTGTGTGTTGAAGTAAAAGTGTATGCAAGCACTGAGAAGGCAATTGTGTGTGTGTTGAAGTAAAAGTAAGTGTATGCAAGCGCTGAGAAGGCAATTGTGTGTGTGTGTGTGTTGAAGTAAAAGTAAGTGTATGCAAGCGCTGAGAAGGCAATTGTGTGTGTGTGCGTGTGTGTGTGTGTGTGTGTGTGTAAATGCCCCCACATAATACACCTGCAGATTATAGGTGTTCAGGCTCAAACCCTGTACCTTTGCTTCAGGGTAAGAAGAGCCTAAAGTCCCTAACCACCACCATTTCTGAACTTTGTTCAGATTTGCTTTTCTAATGGTTGTGAGCTATGGTGAGAACTGAAGTTGTATTTCCCCCATTATTGTTTTTGTTGTTTATCCAGGTTGTTTGTGCTAATGTGTGAAGTGAGAACTGAATTTGTATTCCCTCATTATTGGCTTTGTTTGTCCAGGTTTTTTTATGCTAAGAGGTTGAGAGCTATCTAAATGATAGCCATTAAGTTTGTCTTCCTATTTTTCAAACTGCTGATTTAGCATAGTGGTATGTTGCACTGACTATAGTGCATATGGTTCTGGATTCAAGACATGCATGGTGATAATGCAGCATTTTATTCTAGCAACTTTCCAAAATTATACAGGCAATGTTTAAAATGTGTCCCTGTTTAAATAAATGTTGGCTTTTTCCAAATTTCTTGTGCTGCAAAGTTCAGAGATACAGCTGAGTGTCGACATTTTACAAGGAGCTGAGAGCTGCAGGGGAACTTAAATTTAGTGCTGCTTATGCTGAGTCCGCTTGTACTGTTAATAGCACAACAGGTAGTGTACTTGCTTTTGATGCAGAAGGCTGTGGGTTCTTCTCCCACAGTAGGTAGATGCATTGCTGATACTGTACTGTGTTGTAAAGGGGGGGGGGGTGGATGCTGTAGTCCGTTTTGGCTAAGATATCTAGTAGCAACTATGAACCTGTTATCAGTTTGCCATCCATTCCCTATTGCAATATTACTAGCGTATCATTGTTTTTAATGCAACATAGGCAATTTATTCCTCAAGGGCAACAGGCACATTATTTGTAGATGAAACCATGAAATATAAAGTTGTTTGCTAGCAGCAGCCTCTTCATTAGTTACAGATTTCTCTAATGTGGAATTATGTAGATGGCTTTTACTAGTTCATATTTACTGATACTGGTGGACTGTAGAACTTTGAGTAGACTTTTATGATGGAAGGTGTATCAAAGAGCATGTGTATGTTTCATGTGCAAGGGGCCTATGATTTGAAAACAGCCCAAAGTTACTTTATCTGCCACTGGCAAAATGTATTTTCTTTGAATGTGGGTTTCAATGCTGTCTCAATGAATGTGAGTTTCAAGGGCAGAGAAGTTTTAATGCTAAGTCTAGTTTCATTGTGAGACTGCATTGCTTTGTTTAGCAGATATTTATTGGTGTTCGTGCTGTAAAATGCAAAATAAAACTTTTCTGGCAAATCATTTAGGAATGAAGTCACTAAATAATGACTGACGTTAAGTTTCAGACGTCATAATCTTCAGAAAAATGCATGCTAAAGCAAGACCTGATATTCTATCAACTGTCTTAAGTTTATACAAGGTCAATTTTTAGTACTGTTTGTATGTTCCCCCAATATATTTGGCCTTGTCCAGATTTCCTGCATTAAGAGGTTGAGAGGTATGTGCAAATAAATCGCTTTATAGAATTAGGAATATCCAAACCTCTCAACTGTCCCCAATTTTGGCTCAAAATGTTGCTCTCCCCCTAATAATCTCTCCGCAAAATAGCAATTTTGGAAGAAAACGTGGAGGGGTTATTTTTATAAATAACTGTAATGATCAGAGTCATACTTTTATTTCAGAACTGCATGTAGATTCTCTAATTCTGTCAGCTGCTCAAGTTAACTGTGCTTATATTAAAATGGTGTCCCTTCTTTGACAGGTTCCCAGCTGTATTGTCTGGCAATTTTATACTTTTGCATTACATTTTTGGCCCGTTTTTCGTAAAATTGCAGTTTTCTGGCAAATTAGTGGCAAATCATTAAAGACTGAAGTTAGAAAATAATGGCAGACATTTGAGTTTCAGATTTCATACCTTTCAGAAAACTAATGCAAGACCTACTACTATTCTATTATCTTTCTAAGTTTATAAGAGCAATATTTAAAAAAATGTCCTTATTTTTGGGCCTTTGCCTCAGTTTTATTTATGAGTTTGTTGCTCTAAGAGGTTGAGAGGTATTTTGTGTGTGTGTGTGTGTGTGTGTGTGTGTGTGTGTGTGTGTGTGTGTGTGTGTGTGTTAGGTAGGTAGGTAGCATACCTCTCCTGTCCAAATTTTGCAGAATGTCCAGATTTTTGCCCCATATTTTTTGTCTGTTCCTCATAAATGTTGTGATTTTCTAGAAAATCATTGAAGGCTGAAGTTGCTAAATAATGACAGACATTTGAGTTTCAGACTTCACATCCTTTAGAAAAATTCATACTAGCACAAATCCTGTTATTCTAGCAACTTTCTCATACTAGCACAAATCCTGTTCTAGCAACTTTCTAAGTTCACAAGAGCATTATTTAATATCTGTCCCTGTTTATTTTAGGCTTTGTCCATATTTCTTGCACTAAGAGGTAGGTAGGGGTGTGTGTGAATGAAACATCCTAGTTAGGGGTAGCAGGTGGTTAGTAATTTACTCAAGCTCAAAACCTGTACCTTAGTTACAGAAAACAAAAGCATAAATTCTCTACCCCAACTACCATGCTGCATTTTTCAAAGAACTGACATTTCAAGTTAATTTTCAATTCAAGGAACCAAGTTTGAGTGAATTTATATTATATTACTGAAGAGGCATTACAGTGAATGCCTCTTCATCGACACTAAAAGAGCAAACCGTGAATTACGAGAATGGCCGTAGCTTGGCTGGGGAGGGGGATAGCAGTTTGAGAGCTGTGAGTACAAATTTGAAAATCCTAGCTACACCCCTGGAACCAAGCACAAAAAACTGACACAGCAAAGCCAAATATTCCTCAGATTTTACAATACTTGACTGAGATGCTTGACAAGGGCCTATCTTTTTCATCAATAAAAATCCATGCCTCTGCCATCTCGGCTCATTACAACACAGAGCCACCGATCTTTTCTCATCCTTTGCTAAAACAGTATCTCAGAGGGGCCAAAAATTTAAGGCCTCCCAGAAGATCACCAATTCCTGCATGGGACCTCAATTTTGTGTTGGAAAAGCTCACCCTGCCTCCATTTGAACCAGCTGCTACTGCAGATATAAAGTTTTTATCCTGGAAAACAGCTTTACTCCTGGCAATCACTTCAGCAAGAAGGGTTTCAGAGTTACAGGCCCTCATGGCTGTGGAGCCTTTTATTATATTTTACCCAGACAGGGTGTCCCTCAGGACCAATCCTTCCTTTATGCCTAAGGTGGTATCCAGTGTGGCTCTTAACCAAACTATTCACCTGCTAACTTTTTACCCAAATCCACAGAACAAGGGGGAGCGGATTCTGCATTCCTTGGACGTGCACAGACAACTAAGATTCTGTTTAAACAGGACCAAATCTCTAAGAAAGTCTGAGCAGCTACTGGTGGCATTTGCTGCAGGATCAGAGGGAAAAGGCTATTTCAAAGCAGACTTATTTCAAAGTGGATAAGCCACTGCATTCGTTTCTGCTATTTGCATCATGGTAAGCCCAAGGGCATTAGGTCACATTCCACCAGGGCTGCATCTACATCAGCAGCTTTTCTCAGAGGGGTACCAACCAAGGACATTCTATAAGCTGCTACTTGGAGTTCTGTTCATACTTTTACAAAGCATTATCATTTGCCTCTATTCTCTAAGTCCAGGGCAGGCTTTGCCACTGCAGTTCTGCAGGGCCTTATAGCCGCTCCTAATGCTGTTTAGTTCCAGCCTCCCATCCATAGCTTTGGGACTCTACCCAAATGTAATGACTGCAACAGTGAAACACGAAGAGCATAGTACAGTTGTGTACACTTACCATAAATGTAGATGTTCGAGTGTATTCACTGTTGCAGTCCGGGTTACCCACCCACCATTCCCCTTTATTCTACAGCTTTTCTTTCCTTCACTATATTCTACAGCCTTTGTGGTGTATTTGCTTTTAGATGAAGGTAAAGTTTATGTTGTGACAATTGCATGTATGTATAGTTTTATTTATATATATATATATATATATATATATATATATATATATATATATATATATATATATATATATATATATATATATATATATATATATATATATATCTATATATATATATATATATATTTTTTTTTTTTTGCTCCCCATTTGGGGGGCACCTGACATCTGGGGCAAGAAAAACTAAAGAAAATGGTGTCAGCTGCCTGTTTTATACCCCTGATGACCTGATGTCATGGAAGAGGAGATAGCAACCGACGCAGCACCCAAGACTTTGATATTCAGGCCGACTGAGGGCAACCTGCCAGCAGATTACCCAAATGTAATGATTGCAACAGTGAATACACTCGAACATCTACATTTATGGTTAGTGTACACAACTGTACTTTGTTCTATCTCACTGTTCAGTCTTGCTGATGGGTTCGAAGCCAATCCCTCGGCTCCGAATTGGCCTATTACAAAGCTCGAGGATTTCAAGTACCTTGAGGCCAAGTACCTATCCCATTATGCACCTAGAGTTACCTCAGGTCTAGTTTGCCGCTGCAACAGATCAGAGGTTCTCGCTAGCTCGGTCCAGTAAAAACCTTACTATTATTATATTTCTAAAATTGTTGATAGTTTCTTGATAAAGTAGTTAGATATTTAGTTAGCTAAGCTGTTACAGCTTTATCTGTAGTTTCCCTTTACCTTGTGTGCATTTTCATAGTTATATATTTGGCCTCGTCTTTTCTTAGGCCTTTTTTCAATTTCTGACTGAAAGTTGTTTAATCAGTGACCTTCTGTCACCCTTTTTTCTTAGAGATAGTATTGTGTGATTAGTTAGTGACATTTGTCACAACTTTATAGCTGTTAGAGCTAACTTAGTAGTGTATAGTTTAGTAATTTGTCACTAATTAATATTGTCTGCTTAGATAATTAGTGTGTGTCTGATTGTTAGCCATAGTTCAAGGGCTTGTGTGCTTATATTTAGCCTGTTTTCTTTTATTAGAAGGCTTGTTCATACATTGAATTGTAGTTAGCCTTAGTTTAAAGGGCTTGTGTGTGTGTTTATATTTAGCCTGTTTTTTATTAGAAGGCTAATTCATATTTGTTGTTGTTGGGTGTGTCCATTTTGTCTGTCATGGCTGATGACAAGGACAAATACCCTAAGTCAGGGTTTAAAAAATGCCCTAAATATGGGAAGAAGATGTCTGCCACTGACAGCCATGTCAATTGTGTTTACTCCTTAGGTGCTTTACACTTGCAAGAAATATGCTCCATATGCCATTCCTTTTCTTCTCGGGTTCTCCAAGAGAGAAAGAGGAAACTTATTGACAGGGGTTTGATGAAACCCTTCTTTCCAGGAGGCTTTGAGTGACCACAATGGATCTAGTAAGTCCTCAAAGTCTTCCAAAACTTCTTTGGAATCTAAAGAATAAAAAAAAATCAAAATAGTCTGTGACATCGGTTCCACAGGTCTCGGAGCCAACTGTCTTTTCTTTTCGGAGCCGGTCCCCTGTTTTGGAACCGGTATCCTGAATTCTAAAATCTCCTGTACTTCAGTTGGTACCATTGATCCATTCATCTCTGTCTTCTGTTAGCCTTTCAGATTTGGATGTGGATTATGCAGTGCAGAAGATTTTACAGGCACCGGCCTTTGCAAAATTGTTATCGGCTCTGACCCAAGCATCTTTGGAGCCGAAGACCTTTATCCCAGCTAAAACTCTTCTTCCTTCGACCCATACCGGTCCTTCGGAGCTGGAGGAGTCGGACTTGTTGATTGTGGAGCCTTCGGAGCCAAGACCTGCTCCAGTGTCTTCAGTTCCGTTTACTCTGACGTCTTTGGCACCGATCAAGGACTCTAGAAGCTGACAATCTCTAGTCGGGTCCCCAGGGTAACCACAGTTTCCTCGGATCCGTTGGTCCCTTTGCGTTGGAGCAAGGGTGCCTTTGAAGCCATGAGGAGCGTTATGTCTCCTAAGACATCCTCAACTTCAGGTCTGGCTTCTTCATCCCCTAAAGCGCCTGTGTCTGCTTCTGCTTCACAGATCCTGACAAAGCGCAGAGACCCAGAGCCTCAGGAAGCCCCATTGGGTGGCCCATGCTCTTCCGAGACCTCACCAGAAGCTCCTACTGATGAGGTTCCCAGGAAGAGGGTTTGTAAGAGGAAACATCTAGATTCCCCTCAGGAGTCCCTAACATCTGATACTGACTTGGATAAGTCAGAAGGGTCCCCATGGTCCCCCTCTGAGGATATCTCATTTGCAGAGATACTTGAAATCCTTAGGCAGAGGGGTGACTGGCAGTCCACAAACCCTACTGAAGATGAGTAGGTTCTCCTGAACGCTTTTGTGTCTCAGCCCTCCACCTCTCTGCCCTTCGATGAGCTTATGCAGCTGGTCTCACGAAGGGCTTGGGAGTCTCCGGACTCCATGGAGCCTGTCCCTGGGAGGCCTAATAAGTTCATATCTGCCCCCAAGATAAATCCTTCTTGACCAAAAGTGTGCCAGTTGATACCATGGTGGTGGTGACAGCCACCAAAAAGGAAATGTCAGAAACTTCCTTTTCTATCCATCCACCTAACAGACACTCCAGGATCATGGATAGATATGGGAGGCACATGTTTAGTTCAGTGACTTTTGCTTTCCAGTCGCTTAACTATTTAACCCATTTCACAAGATTACAAAGAGATCTCCTTAAAGAGCTGGGAGATACTCTTCAGGGTACAGTAGCTGCAGGAGCTACAGACAAAAGTTGCCTCCCAGCTTGCTGCCGTCAACTCCATTGCTAACTCGTCCATGTGCCTCATTTCATATGCAGCTGATGGAACGAGCAGGGCAGCGGGTACAGGAGTTGCTCTTAGGAGACACTCCTGGATGCGCTTGTGTTCCTTCGCGGAGCCCTTCAAGTCATCCTTTGTGAATACCCCTTTTGATGGCTCGTCCCTTTTCGGGCCCAAAGGTAAGGAAACTTTGACCAGGTGTGAGCAGGAGGGAAAGACTGTGTCTGCCGTTGGAGTCCATTTTTCCACCACTACCAGACTCTACCCAAAGGGTCAAAGGGGAGGGAAAATGTGGTTCTGAAAAGCCCAAGGAGCCTTTCGGGACACAAGTGGTGAACCCCTCTCCAGGGGCAGAGGAGGGGGCAATAATGGAAGACTCCGCTTTCGCGGCAGAGGGGGTCCGCAAAACCATGGCGACAGAGATCACTTCTTTGGGAAGCCCTACCACCGCTCCTGGAAGGAGGCCCGACTATCCTGCTCTGGAGGCAGTCGGGGGTAGCTTATCTTTGTACCCAGACGCTTGGCTCAAAACAACAAACGACAACTGGGTACAAAGTATCATTTCCAGAAGATACTTCCTTCCATTCGCAACACCCCCTCCACCGAGAAGAAAAATCCCGGACTTTCCACCCAGTTACAGGGAACAAGCAACAGTAGAGGTCCAAATGTTGCTAAGAAAAAGAGTCATCCAACCAATCCCAGCAGACCAGACAGGATCCGGAACTTACTCAAGGTTCTTTTTAGTTCCAAAAAAGACTGGGTACTGGAGACCTATATTGGACCTCAGCAAACTAAACAAATCTATCAAGAAAGAGAAGTTTCAGATGGTCATGCTCCAGTCGATTCTTCCCTTCTGAGGGAAAGAGAATTGGATGTGCTTGATAGATCTCCTGGATGCGTACTACCACATAAAAATGGCCAGGCATCCAGGGATCATCTGCGCTTCTGGCTGGGAGCCAATCATTACCAGTTTCGAGTCCTGCCCTTTGGTCTCACTACAGCCCCCAGAGTGTTCACCAAATGCATGGCAGTGGTCACTGCTCAACTGAGACGTTTAGGATTCCAGGTGTTTCCGTACCTAGACGATTGGTTCCTCACTGCCACCACCAGGCATCGACTAATTCAAGCCAGGGAATCCACTCTGTCACTCTGCAGCCAGCTAGGCATTACAATAAACTCAGAAAAATCTGCCTTGTCGCCAACGCAACATATCGTCTTTATCGAAGCAGAACTGGACTCCACCACCACCACGCTAAGACTTCCAGTAGAAAGAGTCTTACTACTCTGTCAGTAGGTCTGCATTCTAATATCCAAAAACAAGGCTCCAGCATCAGAAATTCTAAAATTGTTAGGTTTGATGGCAGCAGCAATTCTGGCCATGCCACTGGGTTATATGCACATGTGGATACTGCAGTGGCTGTTGTTCACTCAGCTGTCTTACCAAGAGCTCCCCATGTCTCACCTGATAATGATCACAAACTTCTGCAAAAAGGATCTTCAGTGATGGTTGACCTCACTTTATATCACGATAGGACTCCATTTGTTTTACCCCGTCGAGCGGCCACAGTGACCATGGATGCTTCCCTGATAGGGTGGGGTGGGGGCATTTTCAGGGAAGATCAGCCCAAGGTACATGGGCTGATCAAGAGACACATCTGCATATCAATGTCTTAGAGATGAGAGCAGTACTTTTGGCATTGCAGTACTTCCAGGACTCTCTTCCTCTGGGTACGATTGCGATTCAGACAGACAACATGTCAGTGGTCTGGTACTTGAACAAACAAGGAGGAACCAGGTCATACCCCCTTTGTTGCGAGGCTCGAAGAGTATGGCAGTGGGCTATATCCACCCATCGCTTTCTGTTAGCAACGCACATCCCGGGGAAATCCAATGTGAGAGCAGACAAGCTGAGCAGAGCAATTTTGTTGCCACATGAGTGGTCCCTCAAGACAGAAATAGCATACAGGATATTCGGCAGGTGGGGCCAGCCTTGCTGCGACCTTTTTGCCAGTCACATGAACACGAAATGCAGAAGCTACTTTGCCTTGATTCCCCCTCTGGGAGAAGCCGCAAGGGACGCACTCGTTCACGACTGGCCTCCGGGTCTCTCCTCTATGCATTCCCACCAATCCCGTTGATACCCAAGGTATTACAGAAAGTGAAAGCCCTGGGAAGGACCATCATTCTAATAGGTCCTCATTGCCCTCATCAGATTTGGTTCCCCTTCCTTCGACTTCATCTTTTGGAGGACCCCTGGATTCTGGACCCAGTTCCGGACCTTCTGACGCACTTTTCAGGGGAAATTCATCCCTCTCTGCAGTCCCTGAAGCTGAAAGCTTGGCTGCTCCAATTTCCATTATAACCTGGTTCTGTAACCTTTCTAATGAGACAAAGCAAATTCTCTTATCCTCTCATAAATCCTCTACGTGGAAGCTATACCTCAGCAAATGGAAAAAGTTTTGTATATGGGCCTCTAAAAACAATATTGATTCTTACCAAGCCCCTATGGCCTGTATACTAGAATTCTTGACCATGATCTTCAATAAAGGAGCTGCAGCAGCAACAATCCGTGTTCGACTTGCTGCCATTTCTAACTTTCATCTTGGATTCAAAGGATTGAATATTATGTCACACAAATTATCCCAAAGCCTTTCTCAAAGGGACCTTTCATATTAGACCACCTGTGAAATCTCCCTATTCCCCATGGAATGTAAATTGTATGCTTTCCCGCATTATTCATCCTCCATTTGAACCAGCTTCCTCATGTGACCTCAAATTTTTGTCATAGAAAACTATCTTTTTAGTGGCTATTACTACTGCCCGCAGAGTGTTAGACCTTCAGGCTTTGTCCATTAAACCCCCTTACTTGATTTTCCATGCTGACAGAATCTCACTTTGAACAGACCCCTCTTTTTTGCCCAAGATTTGCACTGAAACTAATCTTAACCAAATTATTAATTTATCCAGATTTGCCAGGTTTCTTCCCCAATCTCTAAAACAATCTAGAATACATACTGCACAAACTTGATGTTCAGAGACAGCTCAGATTTTATTTGGATAGAACAAAAGATTTCAGGAAATCAGATCAACTTTTTCCTATTCAGACTCCAGGAAAGGTATGCCATTGACTAAAACAGCTCTGTCTAAATGGTTATCTGATTGTATCACCTTTGCTTATTCAGCTGCCAATATGCCCTTACAGCATAAAATTAAAGCTCACTCAACCAGAGCAGTTTCTACATCTTCTGCTTTTTCTGCCAGACGTCCTGTTGATAACATTTGTGCAGCAGCCACTTGGTCAAAACCTCATACCTTTATCACTCATTACAAAGTTGACAGGGCCTCTAGGGACAGGGCCTCCTTTGGATCCACGGTCTTGAAAAATATACTCCCATGAGCCAACCGAGGTAGATGGTGCTTGGAACACTACCCATCAGTAAGAATGAACGGCAAGCTAGAACAACTTCACATAAAGAAGTTATGTACTTACCATAACGTTCCATGTGAGTTGTTCATCTCGCCTTCATTCTTACGTCCCACCCTCCTACCCCCTCCTGGGTTTTCAGAAGACCAGGATGCTAGATCCTTCCTGGTCACTCAACCCTTCTATAATTTCTCATATGGAGTTATAGAATGACATATGGTATTATTATACGCAGCAAACAAGATCTGAGGTAACTCTAGGTGCATCATGGGATAGGGACTTGGCCTCGAGCTAATTGAAATCCTCGAGCTTTGTAATAGGCTGACTCGGAGCCGAGGGATCGGCTCCGAACCCATCAATAAGAATGAAGGCAAGATGAACAACTCACATGGAACGTTATGGTAAGTACACAACTTCTTTTTTTGTTGAATACACCTGTGCTGTCTTGTGTTCCAAGGCAAAAATATGTAATTTTGTGGACTCTCCTTGCTATTGCAAGGAAAAATATTACACAGAACTGGAAAGCTGTCAGTCTCACAGTTGGAATTGAAAACAATCAAGGAAAGAACACAACGACCTACTTCATTAAGCATTGCCTGGCAGAAAGTAAATCAAGTGCTTGAAACAGAAGACTGTAATAAATTATAATCTTATTCAAAGATGCAAAGTTATGTACTCACCATAAGGTTCCATGTGTGTTGTCCATCTCGCCTTCATTCTTAACTGATTATGTTCAGAACCAATCCTTGGTTCCAACTCGGCCTTATACAAAACTTGAAGTCTTCTACTAGCTGGTGGCTGAAAAACCCTATCCCATCATGCTCTAAGGAAAGCTCCCCAGATCTTGTTTGCTGATATAAAAAAGGTACTAAATAAACTATGAAATACCTTATAGAGCAATCAAGAAGGTCAGAGAACATTAAATACCAATTGTATCCTCTCAGTCCTCCAGGAACCAAAAGCTGGGGGAAGGGGGGGTATAAGAATGAAGGCAAGATGGACAACACACATGGAACATTATGATGAGTACATAACTTCTTTATGTGATGTTGTCCTGTCTCACCTTCATTCTTAGCAGGTTGGGACAGTGTCCCTAGCACCATCTTTTTTGGGTGGCTCAAGGGAGAATATACTTCAGAACAGTGGACCCAAAACAGGCCCTGTTCCTGGAGGCCAAATCCACTTTGTAATGAGTGATAAAGGTATGAGGCTTTGCCCATGTAGCTGCAGCACAGATGGTATCAATTGGTAGTCTCACCCAAAAGGCAGAAGAGGTTGCTATGGCTCTTGTAGAATGACCTTTTACTTTATGGGAGAGTTCTTTGTTTTGAGATTGGTAAGTAAAGGTAGTACAATCTGATAGCCATTTCAAAAGTGTGACTTTAGACACAGGAGCACCTTTCTTAGTGTCCGAAAATGATACAAATAATTGGTCAGATTTTCTGAAGTCCTTTGTCCTATGTAAGTAGAAATGTAATTGTCTATGTACATCTAGTTGGTGTAGCATATATTCTGCATTGTTGCCATTGTTGGGGAAAAAGACTGGTAGTTCTATGGATTGATTCAAGTTAGATTCTGAACATACTCTGGGTAGAAAGGATGAGTTTGTTTAGTTTCATAGTTTCATAGTAGTGTACTAGGCTATCTGCCCGGGGGCATTTATAAGCCTAGCCAACAGTGATGTGGCTTACGCTACCCCATATTATATAGTTGCGCCTCTCTAGTACTGACACATGTGGGACCCCATTATTTAGTAAACTATACCTCTGTCTAGTAGTGACACTGAGGTGACTCCCGGGGTAAACTTGCGATCTCCCATCCATGCATCGAGATTTTTCTTGAACAGTGCCAATGAAGGGCTCTGTCTCACATGAACTGGGATTTTGTTCCAGAGTATGGGTAACCTCTGTGTTATGAATCTATCCCTCCAGCATGTCCTATTCATATTTGTGCAGAGGTTGAAATCTTTAGCTCGCGTGGTTCTGGTGGATTTGGATTTTTTGAGATGGAGCATGTCCATCAGTTCTTGGTTGGACATGGCCCTATATGTTAGGCACAAATCACCTCTGAGCAGGCGGTATGCTACTGAATAGAGCTGGAGTTTCTTTAATCTAGCTGGATAAGGCACATGTTTGAGACCTATGATCCTCTTGGTGAGGTACTTCTGGGGTCTTTCCAGTTGTTGCATGTGCCGGGTGAGATATATCCCAAATGGAGCATTATATTCAATCATGGGCCTGACAAGGGAGGAATATAGAGGTACAATGACCTCCTTTGATCTGGATGAGAATCCCTTCATGATGAGATGGGCAAGGTAGAATGTCTTTCTGACCACTTTGGCAACATGGTTGTCAAAGGAGAGGTCACTATCGACTTGAGTCCCCAGGTCTCTGATTACTTCTTCCGTATTCAGTGGGTTATTGTCTACGTGATAATTTGTGGGTACTTTGTTTTTCCCAAAGGAGATGACTATACATTTTTTGGCGTTAAGTTTGAGGCCATGATTCCGGCACCAGTTGTCCGTTTCAGTGAGACCTTTCTGTAGGATGTGTGTGTCAGCAGGTGAATCAACTATGGCACCCAGTTTGCAGTCATCTGCAAACTTTGTCAGCCATAATCCTCCCATATTTCCTTTCACATCTGAGAAGTAAATGCCGAATAAGAGTGGACCCAAGACTGAGCCCTGTGGGACACCACTGTGACTGGTTTTGAGTCTGACATGGCTCCAGCAATTTTGACCTTATGGGTTCTGTTTTAGCCAGTTTGCTACCCATCTTGTGACATATGGATTTACATTTAGGCTGCTGAGCTTGTCAATGATGCCAGAGTGTGGTATCGTGTCAAAGGCTTTAGCCAAGTCCAAGTAGGCAGTGTGGACAGCCTTGCCCTCGTCGATGGCACTAATGACTGTCTCGAAGTCGACCAGGTTTAAGAGGCAGGATCTGCCTTTTACAAAACCGAACTGGGTGGGATCAAGGGTCTGCAGATCCCCAATGTCGCCATTTATGAGTTCCATGATGATTCTTTCCATAGCCTTGCAGACCAGGCTGGTCAAACTTATGGGGCGGTAGTTACCAGGGTCAGTAGAATTTCCCCCTTTGTGGAGTGGGACCACTGTTGCTGTGCGCCAGTATTCAGGTACATATCCTGTAGTGAGGCTAAGATTGAATAGCGTTCTTTGGGGGTTTAGTTCATCTTGAAGTTCACGTAACACGCAACCGGGATACCATCGGGTCCCATAGATGCTGTGTTTTTGCTTGTTGAGTGCTGATTTCACCTGTATGTCTGTGATGACAGGTAGGTTACATTCAGCAGGGATAATTACTTCATCTTTAGGGGTGAGGGAGGGAGAAATTTGCACTGAACCTATCTGCCAGAATATTGGCAATGTCGGTAGGGTCAGTGAATTTTTGTCGTTGTGTACTAACTCAGAGCATATCTGAGAATTTCCTCCCAAGGTTCTGACATAATTGAAGAAGGCCTTGTGATTGTCTTTGGTATCCTTGGCAATCTTTTTCTCAAAGTTTGCTTTAGATGTTTTATGAGAGAACGTAGTTTTTACTTGTGCTGATCAGGAAGCCTTTCCCTTGTGGGATTTGGCTTTGTCCTGCAGTAGCTTCCTTCTTTGTTGTACAGTTTGTTTATAGCCGGGTCCACCAAACTGGGCGTTTTCCTTGGTGGAGAGGGTCTTGGTTTTAGTTGGGATTGCTTGATCCATGCATTCTTGGAGATGTCCGTAGAAGGCTTTTGTGAAGGATTCAGCATTTTGGGATGTGGTTTTCATTAACCCAGTAGGCTTAAAGGATATCATTTCTGACTTAAGAAAGTCAGCTTTTGAAAAGTTTTTCACTGTAGTCTTTTTTTTTGGGGGGGGGGTGGGAATATGTACATCCAACGTGATCAGTTTATGATCAGATCTTACTAGTGAGGGGTTTATATCCCATTTGGACCCCATGTTTGTGATAATCAGGTCAAGTATATTATCTCTCCTCGTGGAGAAGTGACCAGTTGCTCCATAGCATTTGAGTTAATGAATTCCAGGAATCTTTGGGCTAGGGTGTTAGGGCTAGAATAGTGGGCCCAGTCTATGTTGGGGTAGTTGAAGTCACCCAATATGATGGTGTTTGGTGTGACATTCATATCCTCCAGTGTTTTCAGGAATGCTTGATGGGATTCCTGGGATTGGGAGGGTGTTCTATAACATGCGACCAGTTGTATGGCAGTTTTGCCTATGGTGAGTAAAACTTGTATGGTTTCTGATGCTTCATGGGTAGCCACCAATCGAGAGGTGTAGGTGTCCTTTATGAAAATGGACACTCCTCCTCCTTTGTGGTTCGCCTGGAACTTGAGGCAAACGCATGATATGAGGTATAGCCTGGTAGCTGGAGTGCTCTCAGGAGCCTTGAACCAGGTTTCAGTTACTGCACAGACATCGATGTTCTCCATACTGAGAAGTGCTTGAGTGCCTGCATCTTGAGATTTAGACTTCTGGCGTTGAGCAGCATTACCCTTAATTTTTTCCATTTTTGTTTTTATGGAGGTTGATTTGTCCTTTGAGCATTGCCTAAAAAGGCACTATGGGGTGGCAAGAGCCTTGGCCAGTATCCGGAAGCCCAGTGGTGACAGGTGCAAGCCATCCCGGGCAACGTGGCTTGTCCAGCATGTCATCCCAGCCTGACAGACATTCGATCCCCCCAGAATGACACCAGTGATTAAGCCAATTGTTAAAACTGATCATTTTGTCTTTGTACTGAGGCATCATTCTTGGTGAAGGCAGGATGCTGCTCAGGGTCAGGGTCATACCAGTCTGGGCTACATAATCGGAGAGCTCCTCAATGTCTCTTTTCATGTAGTCCAGGAAGGTACGTCTCAGGTCATTCACACCCGCATGGACAATGACTGAATCATACTTGTACTTGCTTTGGAGTGACCTGAGTGCGTGTGTAATGTGGCGGATCCTTGCTCCCGATAGGCAGCTCACCGTTACCCTCTCCTTATTCAGCCTGGTAAGTGGAACGTCGGTGTGTCTGACTATAGAGTCACCTATTACTAATGTCTCTGGCATAGTGTTTTGCCTTAGCGCTGTGATTGTGTGACACACCTGTTGCTTGAGGTATGTGTTGTAGGTGTTGCGTTTTGTGGGGGTGTATTTCTGGGTGTCTGCTTTGGAGGCCTCTGTTGTTTTGGTAAGTTTTTTATAAGAGCCTCAGAGTATGTCTTTGTGTTCTTATGTGTTTGGTTTGTAGTAGTGGTGGTTTTATGTGTGACTGGTTTTGCTTTGGGTGTGGGTACCATCTCCTCCTGTCTGGTCTTGCCAGTCCTGAGTTGAGAGAGTTCAGCCTCCAGTCTGGCTATATAGTTGCATCTCTCACAAGTATATGTGTTAGTAGGAAGGAGGAGAGGGTTGTCTGTGTACATGAGACAATTGTAACATTGTCTTAAGATTCCCAGATTAACCAGCTGAACAAGAGAGGATGCTAGTGGTCTACCACTCGACATACTAGAATATTATAAGGAGTGCTGTGCCTTTAAGGGAAGTGGGTATTCACAGGGGTAGTGGATGCCTGTAGTGCTTACTTTAGGTAAGAGTGCTTATTTTATTATGAGTGCTTGCTAAGGATAGAAGTTCAAACAAGTGCTAATATATACAGCTAAATAGACTGAGTAGAGCTTCTAAGGGAAAAATTGAAGAGCAGACTTGGCGAGCCAGAAATAGTTTAAACCTGTATAACCGCTGCGCTATGCTGCCCAACCACAAGAAAACGCCTGAGGCGGATTTTTATACAGGGAACTTGAAAAGAGCTAGAAATGGTCCAAAGCAACCAATGATTTACAGCTCAAGTGCTGAGGTCACTTCCCCAGGGACAGATAGGCTGCTCAAGGCTCCCCACTCCCACTGGTGAGCTCAGAAACTTCCTTCTATCCAAGTAAGGCAATGGCCAACACAGGAACTACACACAGCCCAGAATACAGCAAAGCCTGTATACTGGTCTTAACTAGTCGAGCAAAGGCGGAAAACAAGGAGTATTTTTTTGTTTTTGTTTTTCAGGAAAGCACACAGAAATGCAATTAAGCAAACAGTAAAATCGATTTACACAGGCTAGCACACTTTAGTGGGCAGCCTCAGCAGTTAAATTAACAAAAAAACAGTATTAATCGACCAGAGTCGACCAAAATGCTACTTTTAAGTGCAGATACTTCAGAAATCAGCAGATAGACACAAAAACAGTTATATCTAGTTAAATGAAAGCCAGAGAGGACAATGCAGATAAAAAAAGGATACTCTGTCTTTGTGGAAAAGCATGTAGGGGGGCTTTATAGACAATGGTTGTAGATCTGAAACTCTTCTAGCAGAAGTAATGGCTATCAAAAGAATAGTCTTCCAAGTCAAATACTTAAGATCGCAGGATGACACCAGTTCAGATGGGGGAAGAATTAAACAGGATAAGACAAAATCCAGGTTCCATGGTGCTAGAGGGGCTTTAATGGGTGGTCTTAATAAAATAGTGCATTTAAAAAACGCCTTGCAAAGTCTGTGAGACATCACATTCAGGCCTGATTCACCTAGATGGAAATTAGATATCGCTGCTAACTGAACTCGAATAGTAGCTGAACCTGTGCCTTCATTAAATAGCTTTGGTTAAGAATGGAAGCTATTGGGGCAGAGAAGGGATCAATGTGATTATTCAAGGCCCAAATAAGAAAATCTTTTCCATTTGCTCATATATAACTTCCTCATTGAAGCCTTATGAGACGAGATTAGGATATGCTTCACTGATGGAGAAAGGTTAGGGAGCCTGGCTATGTTTGGAATCGGAGCAACCAAGCTGTCAATTTGAGGGTTTGCAAGGAGGGGTGGAGCATCCTTGATGCATGAGTCAGAAGGTCTGGAACTGGGTCCAGAATCCACGGCTACTCCTGAAGATGAGGCCAAAGGAAGGGGAACCAGATTTGACAAGGCCAGTGTAGAGCAATGAGTATCAAATTCCTTCCCAAGGAACTGGCTTTCTGAAGAACTTTGGGTATCAACGGAAAGGGAGGAAAGAGGTAGAGGAGACCTGGGGGCCAATCATGAACAAGTGCATCCATTGGAGGGGGGGATAAGGGCAAGATAGCAGCTGCATTTGGCATTCATGGACGTGGCAAAAAGGTTGCAGCAAGGCTGGCCCTATTTGCGGAAAACCTTTTCCGCTACTTCTTGATGTTCTTCGTGTTTCACTGTTGCAGTCCTCACATATGGGTTATCCGGCTCCCGGTAGCCCTCAGTCAGCCCGAATACCAGAGTCCTTGGTTTATGACATCGGCTGCCACCGTTTGTAAAACTGATGTCAGTACTTCAGGTATAAAGGGAGGTAGCCGACGCCATTTCCTCAGTCTTTCTTGCCGCGGAGCCCGAAGCAGATGAAATTCACACTAGTGCCGGTCGGCCGTTTACCTTCATTTCGCTTTCCGACTGCCAAGTTGAAGACGCCTTTAGATAAGTACCCCATTGGGGATCCTCTTTTCTTGCTTTAACGAATGTCAGATAAAGTTAATAACTGTCTTGCCTGTGGAAAACAGATTCCGCATCGAGATTTCCATTCCTATTGTATAACTTGTTTGGGCCTTGAGCACGATGTCCCTAACTGCGATCTCTGTGCTTCCTTCCTTTATTTATTTATTTTATTTATTTATTTATTTCACATTTGTTAACCGGGTTAGTCCAACTGGGTAAGAAATTACCCATTTTCAGTGGAGACCCGAGGGGAAAAGCCCCAAACAAAACATACAAATACATACAAATAGAGACAAGTTAATAATATAAAGAGCAAAACAAACTTATGGATACAATGGATAAGAAAAATAAATATAATCCAAAGAATAGTACATAGCTATATACAATGTCAGAAGAAGGAAAGTGCAAAAGAAGATAGGAGTAGAGGAGGAATGAAGTGATCTAGAGGGAGGAGAAAAAAAGAAGAGTAATAGGATAAAGTAACCCGCATACCATACGCTGTAGAGCTAAGATTTTGTATAAGCATTTTGGAGTCTGGCCTAAGTTCGTTGGTATGGTGTCTTCTGGTCTCCCGACTTCGGATATACTTAGGAAACGCAAAGACAAGGACCGCGACAGGCCTAGGGTTAAATCTTCTGACGACGGACCAGTGAAATTGAGTGTCAGCCCAGGGGTACTCAGTGAGGCGCTTTTGCAGCCCCTGCAGTCCGCAGATTTTCAACTGCAAGCCTCTGCCGAGAACTTTACGGAGTCCTCCATGCCACAGGCTATTTTGTCTTCAGACCCTCCACCTATCGCCGCCTCAGATGGGTCTGGTGCCGCTTTGCAGGCAGCGGCTTCTGACGCCTCTTCTTTTCAACATGAGACCAGAACCAGACCGACTACCTTAATTCAGACTTCTGCAGTTGCTAGGCCTCCTGACTCCCTCTGTATTGCTAGTAAACCTTCCAGCCGCAAACCTACTCACTACTTTCCCTGATTAGGGGCTCTCACCCCCCCCCTTCAAAGAGGAGTAGGGAATTATCTCCTGATGTTTTGTCTGTCTCAGATTCTGAGATTTCCAGTATGTCTGCTGGTGAAGAAGGAAATTCTCAATTTTTTTTCTCACTTTGAGGATACTGATGCTGAGGACTCTGTCCCTTCTGCATCCCCACCAGAGGATTTTTCCTTTGGGGATACTTTGAATACTCTTAAGGAGCATTTTAAATGGGAATGTCAGGATTTTCCACAGTCCAAGAAAAGAATCAGGGAATTTTTATATTTGCCACAGCATAAGCCTCTGGCTATACCTCCAGTTTTGGAAGTTGTGGATGATGTTTTCATGGAAAATTCTTTAACTCCTAATTCTGTTCTTCCTGCCCCCAAAAAATCAGACAGGTATTAATAGGGTTCCTGAATCTCATCAATTCCTTTTTAAAAACCCTACTGCTGATCCAGAAATTATTTCTCAAGGCCCCAAGGGTGTTATGGCTACTGTTGCTAAAAACCCTGTGCCTTCTGATAAGGAATCTAGGGCCTTGGACAGGTGGGGTAAAAAAGTCTATACTTCTGCATCTCTTGCCATTAGATCTGTGAATTGTCTTTTTCACATGCTTAAGTATCAGCAGCATACTTTGGAGGCTATTAAGGCTAAACTTGGAAATATTCCTTCCATGATGGAGAACAAAGATTTACAAGACTTACTGAATTCTGCCACTTTAGTTAATAAGCATTCACTTCATTGTGGTTTTGACACTTTGGAGGCTTCCTGCAGAGCAGCAGCCATTGGTTCCATAATTAGAAGGCATGCTTGGCTCAGGGAGCAGCCTCTTTCTAAACTAGTTAAATCTAAATTGCTGGATATTCCCTTGCACAAGGACAATCTTTTTGGTAAGAAGTTGGGGGATAAAGCAAAATCTATGCAAGCTGTAAAAGATTTCCTTCAGGTTCAACCTCCTCAGTTTAGTAGGCATTGTCCTTCCAAGAATTGTTCTTTCCCTAATCCTGGCAAGCAGGTTCGCTCTAGGCCTAGGGATTTCAGATCTTCCAGAGGGCAGGCTTCTGCCCCTCAAAGGGCTAAACAATGGCATTCTTCTTCTTCTGCTAAATCGGGGAGTTCTAAGCCAGCTTCCCAAAGCAAACATTCTCAATGACTCTGGCCTTGTTCTGCCTACCTCTGCGGACCCTGGGTTTCCTTTGGGAGGAAGGTTAGCCAGGTTCACAGTGGTATGGTCTACCATCACAGATGACAAATGGGTGCTCAGTATAGTAAACCAAGGTTACAAGTTTTACTTTCATACCTTCCCTGTTTTACAAGGATACCCAGGCTTACCCAGAACTCTCAGGGCAGAGGTACAAACTCATATTTCTTCTCTACTGACTATGGGGGCTATAGAGCCAGTTCCTGCAAATCAGGCAGGCCTAGGTTTTTATTCAAGGCTTTTTCTGGTACCCAAGAAAGGGGGCACCTGGCGCCCTATTCTGGATATGTCCATTTTAAACACCTTTCTGGTGATTCCCAAATTCAAGATACTCATCCTTCAACAATTACTACCAATGCTGGGCAAAGATTCATGGCTGGTAACTTTGGATCTCAAGGAGGCTTATCTGCACATCCCAATAAGGGAAAGTTGCAGGCAGTTCCTTCGCTTCGGGGCTGGGGAGCAACACTTTCAATTCTCTGCATTGCTCTTTGGCTTATCTACTGCTGCCAGAGTTTGTATGAAGTGCCTGGCTCCAGCCATTGCTTTTTGCAGGCAGGGAAACATTCAAATTTATCCTTACCTGGACGACTGTCTCATTCAAGCAAACTCCCTAGAGCAACTAGAAAAGTGTTTGGATTTCGTGAAGAACATTCTCACCTCTTTGGGTTACACTCTCAACGAAAAGAAGTCAAAGTTGGTTCCTTCAAGGGAGATTGTTTTCCTGGGAGCGTGTCTGAATACAGCCACCCAGATGGTATTCCTCCCTCAACAGAAGCAAGAAGATCTTTCTGCTTACTTCATGAACTTGGCAGGCATGACCCAGCTCTCTGCAAGGCAATTCCTGCAAGCACTGGGGTTCATGGCTTCATGTATCCTGATGATCCCATATGCAAGGCTGCATATGAGAAAACTTCAATGGTACCTCAAGAACCTTTGATGTCAACACACACACAGGACTTAGACTTGATTGTTCCCCTTATTCTCTGTCTACAAATGGGGTTCCTCTGGTGGGCGACAGCCTGTTCTCAGAACAAGGGTCTGCCTTTCCACCCACCGCCTGCCAGCCAGACTCTCACCACAGACGTCTCAGATGTTGCATGGGGGGCTCATCTGGAGGGCAGGGGCATACAGGGGACTTGGAGCACCCAGCAGATTCATCTGCACATAAACTTGAAAGAACTGATGGCATTGCAGCAGGCCTTGCTGGCTTTCAAGGATCTAGTCTACCCCGGGACTCTGCTTATCAGGACAGACAAAACCACAGTCATGTGGTACATCAGCAAGCAAGGGGGGACTCACTCTTACCCCTTGTGCAGACAAAGCATGAGACTGTGGTCCCTAGCAGCATCCATGGGCTTACATCTAATAGCCCAGTGTCTTCCAGGGAGGCTAAACTCCTTGGCAGATCATTTGAGCAGACATGTTCTGGATCCTCACGAATGGCAGCTGAACAGGGGTATTTTCCATCTCATCACTCATCATTGGGGCACCCCACAAGTGGATCTTTTCTACTCTCACACCAATCATCTCCTTCCAACCTTCTGCACCAGGGAGTTTCACAACAAAGCTTGGAGGGTGGATGCGTTGTCCTTCCCATGGACGCATCTCTCAGTTTATGCATTCCCTCCTCTGCCTCTTCTTCCCAGAGTGCTACTAAGATAAGGGATGAAAAACCAAAGGCTACTCTGATAGCTCCAGATTGGCCCAGGCACCATTGGTATCTCCGCCTTTGCAGCCTTTCCCAGGCTCAACCTTGGCATCTTCCCCTGGTACCAGATCTGTTGGTTCAGGGAGGGGGAAAGTTCCTTCATCCTCATCTTCAAACTCTGCATTTAACTGCCTGGTTAATACTTTAAATCTTTCCCAACAGGTGGTTGAAGTTCTTATGAGGCCAGGAGGCCTAGCACAAGAAAATCCTATGCAGATAAATGGAAAAGATTTTGCTCTTGGATGCTAGCTAAAGGAGAAGGCTCTTCTCATCCTTCTCTTTCACTCTTTCTTGACTACCTAGCAGGATTGCTTAATGGTGGACTTTCCTTTTTTCAATCAAAATTCATGCTTCAGCAATTTCGGCTCATTGTTCTTTTGAGCAACCCATTTTTTTCTCACCCCTTGATGAAGCAGTTCCTGAGGGGAGCTAGTAATCTTAGACTTCCCAGAAGAGCTCCTACACCTGCTTGGGATCTTAATTTTGTCCTGGAAAAACTTACTCTGCCTCCCTTTGAACCAGCTGCCTATGTAGATTTGAAGTTTCTATCCTGGAAGACTGCTTTCCTTTTAGCTATTACTTCAGCAAGAAGGGTATCTGAGCTGCAAGCCTTAATGGCAATAGAACCTTTCATTATTTTACACTCAGATCGGGTTTCTCTGAGAACCAATCCCTCCTTTATGCCCAAGATGGTTTCCAGTTTAACCCTTAACCAGTCTATTCACTTGCCTACATTTTTCAACAATCCCCAAAATAAAGGGGAAAGGATTCTACACTCTCTTGATGTGCATAGACAGCTGAGATTTTACTTAGACAAGACTAAATCCTTTTGAAAATCTGATCAGTTATTTGGTTAGTTTTGCTTCTGGGGCTCAGGGTAAAGCTATTTCAAATCAAACCATCTCCAAATGGATTGCTTATTGTATTCACTTTTTTTACCTGCAGCACACTTTTGTTACCTGCAGCATGGGAAGGTTCCCCTCAGAGTATTAGGACCCATTCTACTAGAGCATCCTCTACCTCGGTGGCCTTTCTGAGAGGTGTACCTACTAAGGACATTCTAGAAGCAGCTACTTGGTCTTCTGTTCATACTTTCACAAAGCATTACAATCTACCTTTGTTTTCTAAATCCATGGCTGGTTTTGCCTTTGCAGTTTTGCAGAGCCTCCTTACCAACCGTTAATCTGTGATCTTTCCTCTCCCCTTTTGTCTTCTTACTGGGCTTTGGGAATCAACCCATATGTGAGGACTGCAACTGTGAAACACGAAGAACATAGTACATTTGTGTACACTTACCATAAATGTAGATGTTCGAGTGTATTCAGTGTTGCAGTCCTGGTTTCCCACCTTCCATTCCCCCTTTTTCCTAAGACACGGACTATAGATTTTTATTTTTTGTATGACATGCGTCCAGGGTGCTACCATTCATGGGTTAGCCTTCTTTTGGGGGCTCCTGACAGTTAAGGCAAGAAAAACTGAGGAAATGGTGTCGGCTGCCTCCCTTTATACCTGACGTACTGACATCAGTTTTACAACCGGTGGCAGCCAACGTCATATACCAAGGATTCTGGTATTCAGGCTGACTGAGGGCTAGCGGGAGCCGGATAACCCATATGTGAGGACTGCAACAGTGAATACACTCGAACATCTACATTTATGGTAAGTGTACACAACTGTACTTTATAGGAACCACTCGTGAGGCATCATAAGTGCTCTGCTGAGTTTGTCTGCTATCACGTTGGATTTCCCTGGGATGTGCATTACTATCAGAAAAAGTTGGGAGGAGGTCGCCCACTGCCATACTCTCAGGGCCTCCCAACTAAGGGGGTAAGACCTGGTTCCTCCTTGTTTGTTTATGTACCACACAACCGACATGTTGTCTGTCTGTGTTGCAATAGTTCCTAGCTTGCAGTACTAAAAGCACCGTTCTCATCTCTAGGACATTGATGTGCAAATGGGCCTCGTGATCCTGCCAAGTGCCTTGGACTGTCCTTCCCAGGTAATGCCCCCCCCCCAATCTGGGAAGCATCGGTAGTCACTGTAGCCAAAGGCTGTGGAAGAACAAAGGGTTGACCTAATGTCACATGAATCGAGTGAGGCCACCAACGAAGGTCTTTCTTGCAAGATTCTCTTATCACAATTTGTTGGGACATGGGTAGTTCCTGCATGGACCACTGAGTGAACAGTAGCCACTCCAGAATTCTCATATGCAGACATGCTAATGGAATCAAGTTTATTGCTGCTGCCATGGTCCCCAAGATTTTCATGACTGTTCTTGCTTGTACTTTTTTTTGGCATGTAGGTTTATGACCTGATGTTGTAGGACTTGAACTCTTTCTGGGAGAATGTTTTGCAGTCATTTTGTTGTGTCTAGATCTACTCCTATAAAAAAATGATACGCTGAGATGACAACAAAGCAGATTTTTTTGTAATTTATTGTGATTCCTAGGTTTGAGCAGAGTTGTAAGGTAGTGTCCCTCGCTTATGTTAGTAGATGCTTGGTGTTTGCGGTTAGGAGCCAGTTGTCTAGGTACAGAAACATTCGGAATCCTAGGCTTCTCAAGTGAGCCATGATTACTGCCATACACTTGAACACTCTGGGGGCTGTAGTGAGACCAAAGGGCAGAGCTCGAAACTGGTAGTGACTGGCTCCCAGCCAAAAGTGCAAATGACTCCTGGATCGCCTGTCCATTTTTATGTGGTAGTACGCATCCTGGAGATCTACAGTGCACATCCAGTTGTCTTGTCCCAGAAAAGGAAGTATTAACTGCAGTGTTACCATACGGAACTTTGACTTTCTTACTGATTTGTTTAGTTTACTGAGATACAGGATGGGTCTACAGTCCACTGTTTTAAAAAGAATCTTGAGTAAGTTCCAGATCGTATTTGGTCTGTGCGGACTGTCTGGATGACTTTTTTTTCTAGCAACTTTTGTATTTCTAGAGTTGCCTGTTCCCTTTGACTGGTGGAACATCTGGGATGTTTTTTATGTTTGGGATGGGGAAAGAAAAGGGTATGGAGTAACCTCTGGATACGATGCTTTGTACCCATTTGTCTTTCGTTATTTTTAGCCAGGCTTTTGGTACAAAGATAAGCGACCCCCAACTGCCTCCTGAGATGGGCAGGTGGGCCTCCTTTCAGGAGCGCTGAAAGGCTAAATAAGGAAAGATTCCCTGTCACCCTGATTTTGCGGACCCCCTCTGCCACGTGGCTGGTGTCTTCTGTTACTGCTTCCCCCTCTACCCCAGAGGAAGACTCACCATGTGTGTCCTGGAAAACTCTGGGATTTTCAGAACCATATTTTTCCTTCCATTTGACCTTTTGGATAAGGTCTAGAAGGTAGGGAAAAATGGACTCCTACGAGATAGAGTTTTTCTTTCTTGTTCACACCTGGTTAGTGTGTCTTTGACTTATGGCCCGAACAGGGATGAGCCATCAAAGGGTGCGTTAACAAAAGAAGATTTAAAGGGCTCCACAAAGTCACACAAGTGCATCCAGGAATGTTTTTTATGGGAAATTCCTGAACACGCTGCCTACTTGCTCCATCCGCTGCATAAGAAATGAGTCTCATGGAGGAGTTGACCACTGAATTCAAGGTAGAGAGCTGAGAGGAAACCTTCTCTGACACACCTTCAGCTACTGAACCTCGGAGAGTATCTCCTAGCTCCTTCAAGAGATCTCTCTGAAGTCTGGTAAAGTGGTTGAGATTCAGTGATGTAAGTGCAAAAGTCGCTGAAGAAAACTTGCACTTTCCATATCTGTCCATCGTACAAGACTCCTTGTTCGGTGGCTGGACAGAAAAGGACATCTCTGAAAGTTCCATTTTAGTGGCCACCGCCACCACCATAGCATCTACTGGGACTCCTTTTGTTAGAAAATTCCTGACTATAGGAGACGTGATGAATTTGTTTGGCCTCCGAGGAACAGGCTCTACTGAGTCTGGAGACTCCCACACCTTTCGACAAACTAGGTCCATCAGTTCAGCGAAAGGTGGAGACACCCAAGTGGTGGAAGGGCGAGACCCAAAAGCCTTCAGGCATACAGACTCCTCCTCGGAAAGGTTGATGGGCTTCCAGCCACCTTTCTGTTTAAGTATTTCCAGGATGTCCGTGAAGGAGACATCCTGAGAGGGCGACCGTGAGGACCCTTCTGAATCGTCAAGGTCTGTATCTGACACGATGGACTCCTCTGGGGAGTATAGATGCTTTCTCTTACGTAGTCTCTTTTGAGGGACCTCTTCAGAAGGGTGTTCTGGAGAGGTTTCGGAAGAGAGGGGGTCGCCCTGTTGGGCATCCTAAGGCCTAGGGTCCCCACGTCTCTGTAGATGCAGTGATACTGAGACAAATACCGAGGCTGAGGTAGGAGCCGAGCTCACCCAAGCCGATGCCCCGAGAGGCAAGTTCGGATCCAACAACTGTCCATTCTGACTGTCCTCCCCCGACCCAACTGAAGAGTGTAGGCTCCTAGACTCCTCGAGTTCAAATGGAACCGAGGACATCGGAGCAGTGGTCAGAGCTTAAGATCCTGCGATAGGTCTCAGCTCTGATGGTTCCACTGTGATCAGTTCTGGACATTCCGGCTCCAAGATCAGATCAGAGGAGGAATCGACTGTGAAAGGGTAGGTTTGGTCGGTTCCGAAGCCCTCTGAGTTGGATACAACAAGAGCTTGGTGAGCGCCTGTGTCATCAATAGCCTCTGCACTACACGATCCACATCATTATCAGACAGGCACCTGGACAATCGGGTGGAGGGAGCAGGAGATCTGGTCTGGTAGGCTGCAGTAAGGGAGACATTAATGTTGGAGATACTGGTTCCAATTCCGGGGACTGGCTCCATACATGAAAACCCAATGGCTTTGAAACTAAAGGAGCTGAGGTAGAAGGCTTCTCAGGCCTGACAGACTCCAGGTCCGAAGATGAAAGTTTTTATAATTTTTTTGATGGCTCTGACTAAGCCTCTGAGAAAGAAGGCCTTTTCCCCGATTTGTCTGATTTTGGAGAGGGGGAATGGCCCGACTTTGAAGGACCCTGACCTTCTTCGATAGCTTCTGAAAAAGGGGTCTTCAATAAGCCTCTCAGAATCAGTTTATTCTTTCTCTCCAGGACTACCTTATGACTAAAGAAGTGACATATGGCACAAGACTCTTGAAGGTGTACTGCTCCGAGACAGTACACAACAACTATATGTCCGTCCGTAATGGACATTTTTTGGCTGCACTTAACACATTTCTTAAACCCTGAGCGTTTAATATCCTTAAACTGCTTGATAGACATTGTAATAATCAGCAACAACAACAAGAAAGGTAACAACTAGAGAAAAATGTATCTATCTATATATATATATATATATATATATATATATATATATATATACAGTACAACTTTTTTTTTTTTTTAGTAAACAACAAGAATCACCAAAAGCTGCTAAGGGAAAAAAGCCCTCTAACTTAGACAGGCAAAGGCAGCACTCTAATTTAAACGAGCTAGCTTGATAATTTAAAGAGGTAAAACAAGGTCAAAACAGCTTTCTAACTTAAATGAGCCTGTGTATATAGTTAAAGTAAGCCAAGTCAAATGGGCTCAAGAATAATTTTAAGCTGGGATAGGGTAAGAAAAAATACCTTGAGGAGAAAACAGTGGCCAACAACAAAAACACAGAAAGTGAGCGCACAAAATTTGTTTAATAAATACTAACTAGAATAAAACAGTAGAAAAAACTGTTAATTATCCAAAAAAGGCAAATAAGAAAATTCCACTTTGCCAGAGCCTGTAGGAAGCACCTGATCTTATTTAGCAGCAAATGAGATCTGGGGAGCTTTCATAGAGCATGATGGGATAGGGTTTTTCAGCCATGAGCTAGTTGAAGACCTCAAGCTTTGTATAAGCCTGAATTAGAACCGAGGATTGGTTCCAAACCCAACCAGTTATGATTGAAGGCAAGATAGGACAACATCACATCAAAGTTTTTCAAGTATAGACATCCGATGTAAATAGTTGGTTCGTAATGTTTGTTTTTGGAATTTTCTCCACTTTAAGCTTTGACTATGTAAATATTTCTTTGATATACATACTATATATCTATATATATATATCTATATATATATATATATATCTATATATATATATATATATATGTTTATGCTTCTGATCAATAACATTTTATTCAGTAAGATAGGGTTATAAACATTTACTTCAGAAAATACATAATTAATCTTATCTAATTTTGTCAATGTTTCAAGTTAATAGTATTAATATTTTAAAAGTATCCCTGATTTTTTCTGGATTTGTCCCTGATTAGTTGAGAGCTATGGTTGCAGGGCTTGTGCTGTAAGGAGACATAGGATAGAATGGGATTGTATACTATGGAAGAGGAGGAATGGGGTTGATCTGGATTTAATGTGTTAACTTGTTTGATAAAGGAGTTAGTGGTTCTGTGAAGGAACATTAGATGACTGTGGTTCGGACACTGTACTTTGAATGCAAGGTAAGCTTAACATTTAGAGGAAGGAATAGTTGTCAGAGAAAGTGGTAAATCTAAAGATTCATCTGCCTTATAGAGTAAAGCCAGAGCATTTTAAAAACAACTTAACAGAATATGTAGGCAACAGGAATGGGCATTAGAAGATTTAAAACTGGATGAGTTAAACTGGTGATGAGTGGCTTTCACTTTTAATGCAGGTGTTGAGATTTAATTACTTTATCTTTATTTAGACTGATTGTCAAACAAATCACTTGATTATACCACTATTAAGTTTACAGATAAATTACTTTTTCCACTGTTTACTGTGTTTTCCCTGGAATAGCTTGCTATTTTAAGAATAACAATGTGAGTTTTTGAAGAAGATGAAATTCGGAGTCTGACCATTCAGTTTTAGAGATTTAATACACAGTTGTACTTCTTGACTAATGAAATTGCTATATTGTTCTGTCTCGGTACGCGCACACACACACACACACACACACACACACACACCATAGTTGTAGGTTTTGCAAAAATATGATCTCAAATATGGTTTTGATTGACGGCCACATTCTAGAAACTGCATTTAGCCAAAGTAAACTTTATTGTAGATCAGATATACACAGCAGTGCAAGCTGAACAAAATTACGCTGCTTTGGTCCCCTTGCAAGACATAACAATGAACACATAGTTTGAATGTCAGTAAGACTATTGCACATACAGTAGTAATGTTTGTGTCTGTTATGAAAGAACTGTGAATTTGCTGCTCGTGTTACTGTTATTATTATCAACTTCAGAGTTACTGTTACATGAAGTTTGTCGTTACAGTGATTGATTTTGGAGGTGTTTACTTTTTCAGTGAGCTGGCCAAAAATTACAGTTCACAGATGGCTTCCCATACAGAACAGTATTCTCCTAAAATGGGATGCCACCATGGACCCCGGGAACTACCGCCCCATTAGCCTGATGAGCCTGGTCAGCAAGGCCATGGAATGTATCATCTTGGAGCTTATAAATAAGGACATAGGTAACCTCCAAACTCTGGACCGCATTCAGTTTGGGTTTGTAAAAGGTAAGTCATGTCTCCTAAACCTGATTGACTTCTTTGAAGCAGTCACCAGAGCCATGGACGAGGGTAAGGTGGTGTACACAGCCTATCTTGACCCCGCCAAGGCTTTCGACACCATCCCCCACTCTGGAATTATAGATAAACTCACTAGACTGGGCATAAATCCCTAGCCGATTCCAAATCCAACTTCAAACCAGTGACAAGTGGAGTAACACAAGGCTCAGTCGTGGGTCCTCTCCTGTTTGGCATCTACTTCTCAGAAGTCCAGGCTAATACAGCAGGTCTTTGGTTAACGAAGTTTGCAGACGACTACAAACTAGGTGCCATAATAGAATCACTTAATGATGTTGACATTCTACAAAGGGGGCTTACTGAGACTGAAGCTTGGTGTCAAAGTCATGGCCTCAAGCTCAATGCCAAGAAGTGCATTCTCATCACCTTTGGGAAGAACACTGTACCTGTGAACTACCACTTAGGCGGTAGCCTACTAAACACCGAAAGTGTGATAACAGACCTTGGGACACAGGTGGACAGTAGTCTCTCCTTTGATAATCACATTGCCACAGTAGTCATGAAATCCTTCTATGTGGCACACCTCATCACAAAGGGGTTCACCACCAGAAAAAAAGAGGTCATTGTTCCTCTCTACTCATCCCTCATCAGACCCATTATAGAGTACAATGCCCTGTTTGGCATGTACCTTGCAAGACATCTACGACAACTAGAAAGGCCACAGAAATACTTCACTAAGAGGATTACCGACCTCAAACAGATGCCATGCACAGACCATCTCAAAAAACTCCAGCTCTACTCCATCACTTATCGCCTACTCAGGGGTGACCTCTGCCTAACATACAAAGCTGTGTCAAACCCAGATCTGTTGGACATGCTACACTTAAAGAAACTCCAATCCCTCCGAGCCACACACTCCAGGGACCTAAACCTTACCACCACAATAAACAGAACATGCTGGAGGGATAGATTCCTGTCCCAGAGACTTCCCATGCTCTGGAACAGACTACCCATTCATGTCAAGCAAAGCTCCTCATTAGCCCTCTTTAAGAAAAATCTCGACAATTGGATGGGAAGTAGGAAATTCACCCCAGGGATCACGTCTGTGGCTCTGCTAGACAGGGGCGCAGGAAAATAATTTTCTTGGGTGGCGAAAGCCAGGAAACTTTTTGGCTAGGCTTGTATAGGCCACAGGACCAATAGCCTAGTACCTACCTGTGAACCTAAAAGCCATTGAGCCAGTTTGGTACTGGAATCAAATGGAGATACACAATTCAGAAACCAAAAAAAGTCATTTAGTGTTTAACATCTAGAGAGTAAGTGTAGCAAGCCTCTTAGGAAATACTACATAATCCAGTGAAGAAACTGCATTGTGTTTTTTGTGGCAAGTCTGTTTTGTACTTGCTTTTTCATGGGCATATCTGCCCAGTACCTTTCTGCTGTATTCTATTTGGTATAACAGCGTACAGATCAGTGGAGTGGCCAAAAGTCAACAAAGTGCAAAACACTGTTCATGCATTGACAAAGTGTAAAGTGTGTCATATATTCAGCACACACTGGATTCACAATACATTAGTTCAGGGCACTTTATTTTTAATTTCTTATTCTCTCTTTCTCTCATATGGTCTATTTTGCAGCTAGCAACTATCAAGACTCTCTTTTTATGAACAAACAGTCCCTCAATACTGAAAGGCAAAACATTTCTTCCAGTGCACTTTCTGGTTGTCAGCCACCAAGAGTCCCTTCTCATGGCCAAATATCTGAGAGGCACTAAGGAGTAAGTTCTGTTTCTCAGACACTATAGCCCTTCCTTTTATAGGAATGGGGTCTGGCCTTCTACACACTGAGCTTATATGTGTGCTTTTTCTCCTTGCAGCTCCACAGTTATCACAGTAGTCACTACTGTTAAAAATACTGTTTAATATTATATTTTTGTATTTCAACACAAGCTTTTCAAGTATAAAACATATGTATTGTTCCCTTGTAATGCAGAGTGTCATGGAACATTTTTGCTAATTGCACATGAAGATTTAGGTTTATTCTGCTAAACTTACCACCTCTTGTTTCCCATTTAATAAACAGACAAAGTGTAGCACAATATAAGATGAAATAATGCAGAGTTACGTGATATAAATTGATATTAAAATAATATCTCTGCATCCATCACCCATTTTTAAACCACTTGTCCTGGTGAGTTGTGGTGATAGCAAACTGGGCAGGCCAGGTTTGTACCGGTAGTCCCCATCCCATTCGATGGGACCCCAGTCATTACCAGACAAGTTGGGTAAGTTAAGAGATACAGTTTCACCAGTGTTTCATTTGTCTACCATGAGGCCTACTTCCACTATACCATGCCTTTTATACGTCTTGTGGGAGGCACCCACAAAGCCACTTTACTGACTACCCAGACCATCTCAACTGACTACTTTCAGTTTGCAGGAGCACTGTCCCTACTCCAGGATCCTCCCAGAAAGCTATGCTACTCACTGCCATGGAGACTAAGCCCAGTATCCTTGCAGAGGAACTCCATTTCCACCCTTTGTAACTGTAGATTCTGTCCTTTAGGTTACTATCCAAAGCTCATGAAGTTAAGTAAAGATGGGGGCACAGATGACAAGTAAATTGTATTGGTGAGTAGATACACCAGGCCTCACAGGCCCATTGTAAGCCACAACCTCATTATGAGGAATGTCAAAAATCAGTAGAATAGATTCCACTACAAAAAAAAATAAAAATAAAAAAACAGAGAAACTAGTGGTCTTACAACTTTGTTGATGAGCTCAGTCACAATAATTTACAAAATCACGAAAACTAGGTAGTGTCTGAAGCAACAAGCCTTTATTCAGCATAAAGTCTTGTTGCTTTGGAGTCAGTGACAAGTAAAGGCTTGTTGCTTTGGAACACTACTTTGTTTTTTGTGATTTTGGGGAATTATTGTGACTGAGCTCGTCAGTGAAGTTTTAAGACCACTAGTTTCTCTGTTTTTTTATTTTTTCCTCAACACTTGTGGTGAGGTTGGAACTAGACAGATTCCTATGCTTGTTCTTTTTTTATAGATTCCACTAAAAGTACATGTACCTGATCATAACTGAGTAGTTATGTTTCTACAAATTTAGATGAAAATTACAGGCGTGCAAAAGTTAAGTAAACTTTAAACGAGGTCATTTACTGTATGTTGTTTCACTGTATGCAGGTATATAACTGTGAAAGAATGGTAGGACCTTGTTTGAACTGTTGACTTTTGAGTACATTGGATGCCCTGGCTAGAGCATCATATTCAGAGGTGTGCCTACATAGTTGGGCCTAGTTAAGATCATCTTTGGTTCATAAGATGGGGTCTGTTATGCTGAATATCCCTTTTATAGGTTAAGGTTGTTCAGTCAGGGCTCACAGTCCCTGCAGAATGCCTTCCTGATCAGGAGGTGGTCTTCTATGGATTCTGTAGGTCTTCTTCCCTGCAGTCTTCTATGTATTGTGGAAGTCCTCTTTTCAACACTTTGTGTTCCTCCTCTTTTACAAAATGGAGGATCTCTGTCCACTCTTGGTGAGGGTCTCAGATGCTGCTTCTCTTCTGTTACTAATTACAGTTCATATACATGGGGGGGTAGACCCACTGTTGCCTTAACCCACCCCTGGCAGGATTTTTAGATGTGGGAAAAGATTCCCTCCCAGGTCCCTCGAGGAGGAGGAGGAGGAATGAGGAACCTTTCAAGGGGTTGGGGACTTACTAGGACACCTTATTTCATTTTCCTTCCTCCTCCCCTGATCTTGAATAACTGTCAAGGCAGAGGCAACAGTTTTTGGTTCTCTCACCTGGGGTGATAGACTGTGCTTCTCCTTGTTGGGGTGTTTTCCTGTGGAAATTCCCACTTTCCCTTCTCCTGTTCTGCCCTTGGATGAAGTGGATAGTGTTTAGCCTATTCTAAAGGCTGGGGCTAAATGTTGGGTTTCTTAGGCCTCCTTCTGATAAAGGGGTAGCTTTCTTGGGACCCTCCCTTACTGCAGCTGCCTTTGTTTTAATCCAGGCAAGAATCCCAGTGATCTCCAATTGGGGGAGTTTTCAATTGGATTTGAAGCTTCGGCTTAGAGTGCTGGCTACCCTCCTCCTTTCCCCCATGATGAGAAGAGTGGGTGCCATCTTGATATCCCTGGCAGAGAGCAGACAAGGCTTCAGTGTTCCATTCAGCCCCCTCTGCTGCCCCCTGTTATGAGGCTGCTGGAGCCATTCCTCAGCCTTCGAAATGGCCTGAACTTCAGGTGTGCCTAGGCTTATCTACTGTTTCCTTTCTTTCTTTCTTTCTCTAGGCAGCCTGTCTGGGCATTGGATTGACACACTGATTCAGTATGAGTCCCTTCCTCTTTCATGCCTGTGTGTCCCCTGGGTGTCATTTATGTGCATTGCTAAGTTGGTTGGGAAAAATACCCACTTACCCCTGCCTTACTTGTTTGAGAAGACTTGCTCAGAAGAGTCTTCTTCACTTTGACTTGTTGGGTAACTAGTAGAATTCTAGAAAGTTTTGGAGATGGTTGTTTTGTCTCCTTCACTTTTGGCAGACACCAAGCTTCTTCTGTAAGGGTTCTTTTTCAGAGAACTAGGCACCGTGAGCAGTGGACATAAAGCCTCTTCATGGGGGGAGTTGTTCTTGAGCCTGCCTGCAGAGTAGGTCTCCATGGTGCTGTCCAGAGCCCATGTCTTTTTCCCACCTGAGAGGGGCATGAGGAACTGATCTGTCAGCATTCTTGTTTGTGGTGCAGGTACTCATGTAGTTTTCTAACAGGATGAAGTTCTGTCTTTGCAGGGTCTGTAACTCAGGAACTCAAAGGGGCCTTATCATCTTCCCCTTAGTCCATTTCTGGGGCCAAGGCAGGGAGGGTATAGGGTCTTTCTTATCCCTTGTCCTGAACCCTTTCTTGTCATACTAGGATTTAGTGTTTGGGTTACAGCCAACCTCTTTATGATTTGGACTGTAGTTCTTGTTCTTGGGACCATCTTCAGCTTCATGGGATCTAGCAGGTGAGGCTGTGTACCACTGTTAGTTCCCATACTTGTTCCAAGTATGATTCTTCAGGGGGTGAGATGCAGTTAGCATATACTCTTCCTGATCATTACAGATTTTGATGGATCTCCTCTTTCTTTATGCTCAGGGTACCATACATGGTGGTGCCCTCTTCTCTTCCTACCCTATGTTTCTGAGATCCTACTGTTTCTTCTACGTCAAGCCTCTGTTCCAGTTCCCTTTAGGAAAGAAGAAGAGAACAGAGAAAAAGCTTGGATTTTTCTCCTGGAGTTTTTGCCTTTCTGTTTATGAAAGGGAGTGAAGTTATCCCAATGGCAGACTAGGGTAGTGAAAGACCTGTATTCCATTCCTGGACTTGCCAACTGCAAGGGTGAGCAGTCTCTGTCTTCCTTCCTTTTGACTTTTGGATTTGGGTATACCAACCTTGGCCTGAGTTTAAGTGTGGTATATTCTTATCAGGACTCAAGGGTTCTGTCTATGTAGTCATGGTGCCATATGTTTTATTTCCCAGGCAGGCTCATTGGCTACAACCTTGGAGTCAAGTTGTGAATAAACTCCCCAATAACCAATTTTTTCTTCTGGCCCTGATGACATCCTTTTGCTGCATCCTCATTTGAAGTTTTACTGCTTGGTGTTTTACCCAACCTCAGTACCCAGGTCCTTTTCATAAATCAGATAGTGTGGTAAGGTATATCCCTTACATGTGATATTTAGGATTCTCTTTGCCTGAAGATCACTGTTGCTAAGATAGTTTTGGTTAGCAAGTATATTCATGAGGCTACTACCTTTAGCGAAGATTAGGCAGTAATGCTAATAGACATGCACATGATGCAGCAAGTTTTATTCATGCATGTTTGAAATTTGAATGTTTTAGAGGTGTTTGCTGTGCAGGTAGGGTGTAGGCTAGAAATGGCAAGACAGTACATTTATTAGACATTTCTTGTAAGGATGGTGAGGTTTGATTGCAGACAGTACATAGTTTTCATTGAAGCTTAAAACTCAACAGTTGAATTTTTGGCCTGAGTTTTAAAGACAGAGTAGAATTTGTGTAACTTCCAGTATGTTTATATGGGGAATTCTTTCAGCAAAGCTTTCTGTGTGAGTTGGAATTGGAGGAAACGAGTAAATAGTTGCACTCTTTTCTATATGTTCAGAGGTACATAAATTTGATTTTTGATTCAATTTGTATTGAAATGATGTGATGCAAAGTAGTCTTGAAGATGAGAGCATAGACTTTGGCCAAGATCATTTGTGTAGCTTGTTGAGAATATTAGTAGGCCATCTTCTTACAGAAGATAGTTATTAGTGATAATTTTGTGGTTGACTGGCTATTCTAAATGTCCATATATATTACTTTTATCCTTGCCTTGTGGCCCAGGTCATGACTAAAAGGGGTCCAAGATGACCAATTAATTTACCCAGTTAACAGATGAATACATTTCCATTACAATTTAAATAAATTAAATCTGTCTGTTTGGAGCCATAGAGGAATAAAACACTGACTATAGCCTAGGCAGCTAAAGTTTGAATAGTGACTTGAGCATTTGATGGTGCTGGTAAGGCAGATAGTTGTGCTTATCCTGTGGAGGGAACAGAGCCAGCCATATGTTGTAGCAGTCCTTCTGATGAAGGAGGCAAGCCAGCATCCTAGGGCATGCTTGTGGTTCAGGCTGCTGATTTGGTGGTAGCCTTCACCAGTATAGTATAGAGGAGTGTGCAGTTGCATAGGAAAGTGTAGTTGTTCCTGTGGAGATGGTCACATATCTGTCCAGCTAAGGAAAGGGTTAGACCATAAAAAACAAACATATTCTCATTCTTATGATGCAGCTGAAGACAGAAAAAAAACCCTTATGGCTGTCTGAAAGATGGCCCCTCTGGATGGCTCTGAAAATCAAGCTTGAGTCCAGTTGGAAGGCTCAGTAGTCCTCAGGCACTTGGGACAGAAAACATTAAAAATAAATCAAATTATGGACATAATGTTGATGAACAGACTGAAAAGTTTAGGACCCAGAATGTTGAGGGACTCTTGTTAGTACTGGTTTGGAACAGAGGTGACTAATTGGTAAGGCAACTTGTAATTATCAGTCTTTGAGGTAGTGTTTAACTCACTTAAATTGTGTGCAAACCAGAATGTATGTCAGAATGTGGGAGGGCTCCAAGTAGATTTTGATGGGAGGCCATATCAGATGCTTTTGCTAGATGGATGAGCATTGTCCTGGTTAAGTTGCCTTTATCCATATTTTCATTTATGTGGTGAAGAGGCGTTGGCACAAGTGTTATGGCCTTTGCAGAAATTGTGCTGGTTTTGCAAGCAAATTAATAATTTGCAAACAGGTTAGTAAATTCTATGTGGTCTTTTTGTTCAGCAACAGCTTTTTCCAGTGCTTTTGAAAGAATGATGAGACGGGTCATCAAGTGATGCAAGTTTGGGTATTTTTGGAAAAGGTATGAGGAATATTGCCATCTTCCACAGGTCAGTGAGGATGCAAGATGCTGCTTTTCAGAACCTTGTTATAAGTTGTCTTAGTTGTAGATACTGCTAAGATGTCACAGCCATGCAGAAGTCTTAAGGAATAAGTCCTGTGAGCCTGGTCATATATGCACATGCATGGATTTGAGCCACTTATTTATTTTTGAGTAGGGCTGAGGTAAGTTGTGGTTAGTGGTGGTGGTTAGACATTTAGTCAAGTTCTTGTGTTCCCTACCTCAAGAACTTTAGCATAGCAGGCCTGTCTGTCTACAACTGCTCATTTATATTGTTTTAGTAGTATTGTGTATGTATCTTGACCACTGCTGCCCCCTTTTGTTTTTGATCTTTCCTCATCGGTGTATTCTCAGTTGAGTCCTTTCTTTGCATGACATTGTCAAAGTGTTTGAATTTGGTTCCATTTATTGCCTTTGTTGACCTGGGTAGTTCAACTGAACGGTGGTACCCCCTTTCAGTGGAGCCCCAGGGAGAAAACCTCCAGTTACAAAAGAGGCAATTTTATACACCGGAGAAAATTTTTTTTTTTTTACTATTAGACCATCCATTCCACAAGTGGTGTTTATTTTCTCAGATATTAGCTGATTTGATATACTTGCAATCCATAGAATTCTCAAATGTTTACTGTAACACCCCAATTAAAAACATAGATTTTCCAGTATACTTACTGGAAAAAATTAGCTTCGAATCTACAGACCTTTACTGACAGTGTGATGTCTTTGCTCTTTTTAAATCTTATCTGGAGTAGCTTTCCATTTAAGAAGAAAGCAACTTTTAATTTTGTGGCTGCAGTCACAATCCACAGAGATCTTCCTCATAAAAATGTGTCATTGCCAAAAATTCTTTCTCATTTCTTTTCAGGGAATTGATAGGGCTCTGATAATTTTTTTGTGTTAAGAAAACAAGGCAACTTTTGCATGTTCTGCTTCTATCTTCGTCAACAGGCTGTTCAACTCTCTCACAATTTCAGCTGTCAGAGTGGTAGCATCTGCATATGTGAAGCTATTAATGTTTCTTCCAAAAATGTTGATTCCATCATCTCATTCATGTAACCCAACATTTGTATGATGCATTCAAGCAGAATGACAACATACAGAATTGCTGCATGCCTCTCCCAGTCTTGAGCCAATCAGTTTTTCCATGTTCTTTTCTAATTGCTACTTCTTGTTCTATATGCAGACTCCTCAATATGCAAATAAGGTGAATCGCTATCCCAGTACTTGTCAAAGTTTGTCATGGTCCACACAGTCAAATGCTTTAGTGTACTCAGTAAAGTAGAAGTAAATATTTTTCTTGAACTCCATTGCCTTCTTTATTTTCCAATAGATGTTAGCAGTTTGATCTCTAATGCCTCTGCTTGTACATCTGGCAGTTCTCAGTTCATATACTGCTGCACTCCAGCTTGCAGATTCTTGAGCATTACCTTGTTAATATGCAAAATAAGTGCAATCATACAACTGTTTGAGCACTCTTTATTACTGTCCATTTTTTGGGACTGGAATATAAATTTACTTTTTCCATTCCAGCGCTTTTGAATGTAGTGATGTAAGTGGGTTAGTTAAGCTGTATCTTCTTTGTCTGAGATGAATAAAGCAGTGTGATATGACAAAGCCTGTACTGGCAAAGCAACTGCCATGTATTTTACATTGTCTCATGAGGTAGCTGTTTGGGGGAGGAAGGCACTAGTTTGCTGGTAAGATGGTTAACTCTTAAAGGTAGATGTTTAGGTTTTTTTGATCACTGAGGAGTATATCCTTTATACAGTTGTGTTTTTCTAGCTTTACTAGTTTTTAACAGTACCCTTACTGTAGTGATAATCCCTCCCTCATTTTTATGACTTCTGCATTGTGGGGGTGAATGGTATTTAGTTCAGATGGTCTTAACTGGAAAGCACCTGTCCTGAAGAGGGAGAAATGGGTGTAAGAAATACTGCAGTATGGTGTTTGCATCAGTTTAGGAAGCCAATAGGTGCAAGTCAGTACAGGCTAGCTCATTTAAGAGAAATGGCTGTCCATTTTTGGGAAAGAGCAAAATGAAAATGACTCCATGAATCAGGTCTCACTTCACCATCACCATTGTCTGGAATCCAATATACACTCATCCACATCAGTTAGTCTTCAGTCTTACATTTGTGAACAAGGCGCTGAGGTGCCTAAATTTTTGCAACTGAAGTATTTCTTCCCCCTTTACCATTAGAGAGCACTCCACCCTTTTCTGAGACAAAGAAATGACTTCTGATTTGGAAATGCATGCCATAGATCACAGACACGTTAGGCCAAGAAGACAGTGTTTGCAAACATCACATGTCCAAACTGAATAGTTTTCAAGACTTATGTCCAAAAAACATCATGAACAGGATGAGAGACAAGACAGCACACTCTTGGCAGAGTCCTGTACCCATCAGAAAGTGTCTGACTTAACAATGAGAATGGAATAACATTCTTGCTTTAAAAATACGGGGGCTGTATGGCATATGGCAGCAGCCCCAGAACCTCTTACTGTTGTGGTACCTCCCACAAGATAGGTCCACACAGCCTATGTAGACAGTAGCGGCAAATTCCCATGAATCCACAGAAACTTAAAAATCTGATCCACTGTTCCACAACCATGATTGAATCCACATTGATTCTTCTGAGTCAAAAACTTGAAAATCTGCCAAACATATCCTTTCCAATACCCTTGTGTAAACTTTCCCAGAATGTGATCCCTGTGTATCTGGTACATAGCCTCTTGTCTCCATTTCTGTAAATGGGAATCACCACCATTTTGTCTGTCCAGAGGTACTGACCCAACCTTCCTTTCAGTATAAAAGGTGATCTAACCATGACACTGTAGCAATATATAGCACCTTTAACATGTCCGGCTTGATTTCTTCCATTCCCACTGCCTTACCAGTGGAACTGCTTAATCGCTATATTGACTGCCATCTATAAAAATGAATCCTTTTTCACCAGTCGCTACTGACTTTGCTTCCTCAAAAGAGAGCATGTCCATAGGGCTCAGGAATGGCTTGGGCATTCCCTCCACCTCCCAAAAGGGTCTCTAGTCGTACTCGGTATTTCTCTATGCTTGAGTGTAGCCTGAGCAACTTGCTGTCTCTGTTTTCTGAATCACTGAATGGTTTATCAGAAACTCTTTGAGGCAGTGAGTTATTCTTCATTGCCTTGATAAGGTCCTCCTACACCTTGGCCTTCATTTTAGTGATGGACACTGCTGCTACTTTCTTGGCCTATTAGTATGTATCTGTCAAATCCAGAGACTCCAATCCACTAGCATTGCATGGAACGCCTCTTTAAAATGACAGCTTCTTTACACTTTGCCCACCAGTAGCAGATCGTTTGGTAGCCTTCATGACAGGTGCCTAGCAGCTTTTGTCCACAACTCCTACTTCATCTTCATATTCTGAGGTCTTGGCCCAGGTCCCCTTGGCTCTTCAAAAATATGTTCATCTGGGACTGTCTGGGTGAGTTTCATTGAACATATTCACTGCACATCCCCAGCATCCATGGTACAGGTGGAGATGAACTCATCTCAAACAGAAGATTCTACTAGGTATTCCCAGGAAAACCTCACTGCACATTTGGGTTTTGTGGGTCTGTCTAGCCAGTGCCTCAGCCATCTGATCTGTCTCACCAACTAGTGGTGGTGTTTGCCGTTTTAGGGTCTGTCATACGAACTCAGGTCTGATGGCACAACCACAAAGGGAGTAATCAGCCTGTAGCCTAAGGTATTTTGGTACCAAGTACATTTGCAAAAACTCTTATGTTTGAACATGGTGTTCATTATAGGCAACCTGTGGCTAGCATGGAGTAATGAGTTCCTGTTTAGGTTCAAATCAGGCAAGCTGCTTCTTCCAGTCAGCACCTCTAAGGTGCATCTATTATTCCCCACATGAATGGTGAAGTCCCCCAGTAGAACAGCAGGATGATTAGATGGTACCCCCAAAAACTGTTCTAGCCATTGTCTTTTAAGATGTCAGACTCTCTGATTGGCTTGCTAGTTGGTGTGCATACAAAAACAGGCACGAGTTTTCCTTTCTGCAGTTTGTGTTTATGTCAAGACAGTCCTGTCACCCTACTGACTCAGAGTCCAACTGTACAGCACCCAGCTTCTGAGTATCCCCACTCCTGCCCAGGGCTACTCCTGAGGGGCAGTGTTTAAGGGGGGGGACCACCCACAGGTCAGAGCACTGAGAAGCCTAGTCTAAGAACCAACACTGTAGAGATATGACCAGCTATATGCAGCTGGTACTTTTCAACTCCTTAAATATGCCGATTGCTACTGTAGCAGTACTGTGAAGTGACTTTCCACATCCCAAGAGCTAGTTTACTTTGCCATGATTTAGTTCAGATTCCTAATTTGTTGTATACTTCCTTTCCACTTGATCAGCTTTGTGCCTGCCTCTCACCCTCTGACTTTTCAGTAGTTAGCTAATGTGGAGGCTTCACACAGCTTTTTCATACTGATCCAACTATAAGCTCTGTAGGTCTCCCATCCTCAAAGTACTAACTGGCAAACACCAGCCCAAAGCTTGGCTGAATGGATGGATCCCAAAATACCTGTTTTGGGTACAATTCTCAAATTCTATTACAATACATATTTTGGGAGCAAAATTTTGGATTTTTCATTATTTGGCCTCTCCTGTTACACTACTTTGTCAAGGATGCCTTTACCAGGAGTATAGAACTGTAGGAAAAATAGCACCAAGGATCACAAGAACATGTAGTCCCAATCCATTGTGACAGGATCATGATCATACTATTTTTATTTAAGTTTTTTTCAGTAAACATCTTTATTAAATTGTCATGTATGACATAGGTAATCTTAATTGATATAAATGAAAAACAAACAACATTGACACCACTTTAGTTGCAAACATTATACACCACAGACACCATTGAAACAAATGGTAGTTGCAAACATTATACATAATTTATAATCTATCCAGTCATTGTCAGTTAAGCATTGTATGGCTCATTCAAATCCTGCCTCATAAACCTTGTTCCTTTGTTGCATATGTTGTTCCCACAATTCCCATTTTTTCCTGTGTAGTTTGCTTCATCCCTTTTCTGAAGATCCCAATTCCAGCTGTTTTATCTCTGTTGTATTCACTACTTCAAGTAAAGTTGGTCTAGACTTTGATTTCCATTTTCTAGTAATTGCTTTTTTGGCAGCCACCATAATTAGATTCAACAAGGCTTTATTATGTCTAGGCAATTCTGATTTTTTATCTAGCTCAAAAAAATCATCTCCCCAGTCAATCCAATCCGCTCACCCAGCATGTCCAACAGAGTGGTCTGCAGGGAAACCCTAAATTCTGCCAGCTCATTGCACTCCCAAAAAATATGATGTTTAGTTGTCTATCTCACCTTCATTCTTGCTGGATCGGTTCGGAGCTGATCCTCGGCTCCGACTCGGCCTTCTACTAAAGCTTGAGAGCTATTTACTGACTCGAGGCCTCCCCATATCCCACAATGCTAGGCGTCAGATACCCAGATCTCATTTGCCGCTTCAGCTACGAGGTTGCGTTTTTTACTGGCTCAGGTCGTATTAATCCTTTTTTATCTTTTTCAGCTAAAATTTAACTGTTATTTTCTTAGACTTAGATTGTCTTAACTTTTAGTGTAGTTGTACTGGTATCCCCTAGTTTGTCCCACTTAGGAAACTCATTTTCTGTTAGAGAGTTTCTCCCCTTCCCCCCCTTCTTCCTTCTCTATTAATGGCTAACCCCCCCCTTGTTGTAACTATAGGTTTAGTGTTTAGCCTTATAACTTTTATTTAGATTGTTGTAGTTATTTTTATTAAGTGTGGGTGTTTGTGATAGTTTTTTCTACTCACTACTGTTACCTTATCTAGTGCGGGCGTGTGACTGTGTGTCTGGTTTAAGCACTAGTGTAACATTTTTTTTCTCTCTTTGGTATCCCCGGGCCAGTATGTCCAAAGATACCAAAGTTTCAGGCTTCAAGAAGTGTGACTCATGCTTTCAGAAGATGTCTCTGACAGACGGTCACACTTCTTGCGTGTATTGTTTGGGTTCCCTACACCTGCAGGACTCCTGTTCGTTCTGTCATGCTTTCAGCCCGAGAGTCCTGCAGGAGCATAGGAACAAACTTATCTTGAGAGAACTACTCAAGCCAGAGGGATCCCCGGCGAAGCCTCAGTCAGGGAAATCCTCAAAGCCCACCAAGCCATTGGCTCCCAGTTCGGAGCCGTCGCCGGGTGGAGCATCTGCCTCTTCGTCGGCTCCGGCTGGGGCCGAAACCTCTAGACGTCTATCGGCTCCGACTTTAATGTCGAAACCGTCATTAGGCCGGAAATGTTCTAGGTTCCCTTCCCTAGAATCGGTTCGCTCGGCTTCGAGGTCACCGTTGCTGCACTCGGAACGGAGCCATAGGTCCCATTCCTCTCGGTCTTCCAGGTTATCCGACCATGACTTAGAGAGGGTGGTCAGTAGACTACTTAAATCGCAGGTCCTGGCCAAGATGTTAACCAGCCCTTCTCAACAGACTGTGGCTATCCCAGTGTCTTCAACAGTTCCTCCTCCGACTCCCCTTTTGTGTTCAGAGCCGGAGCTGGTTGGGGCTCGAATCTTGGAAGCGTCGGAGCCGATACCACACCTTTCGGCTCCTTCGTCGGCTCTGATCTCTTCATTGTTTCCTTCCTTGGAGGGATCTGGGCGCCTGGACTCCCTCATCGGCTCTGAGGGGGCGAGTGGCATCGGACCCTTGTCTGACCCCATTCTCCCTCTCGGGGCTTCGGCGCAGGTGAGCTCGGCCCCAACATCGGCTCACGGTGCCGGGAGGGGTTCACATCTCTTCGGAGCGGGGACTCTCTGCTCTGCCTGACAGGGGTGCCTTCGAGGTCATGAGGAGTGTGCTGACTCCTGTGTCGGCTCCACGATTGGCCCCTTCGGCTCCTCCCCCCATGGTGCCTGCATCGGTCTCTGTCCACCCTCCTGACCCCAAGCGTGGAGAACAGATGCTCCAGGTCGCCCCATTGGGCGTATCTTCCTCTTCCGAGACCTCCCCTGATCATTCGGAGGAGCCCCCTCGGAAGAGAAAATGTAAGAGGAAACATGTTGACTCCCCCGAGTCAGTCACGTCTGATACCGACTTGGAGGATTCGGAAGGGTCCCCAAGGTCCCCCTCTGAGGATGTCTCCTTTTCAGACATCCTAGGTAGAGGGGGAACTGGACTGCCCTTAACCCTTCTGAGGACGACTCGGTGTACCTGGACGCATTTGGTTCTCACCTTTCCACCTCTTGGGTGTCTCCACCTTTCGACCCGCTCATGGAAGTGGTGGCTCAAAAGGCGTGGACAGCCCCGGACACAGTGGAACCAACTCCCCGCAGGCCCACTAAGTTCATTACAGCCCCATCCGACAAACAATTCTGACAAAAGGTGTCCCTGTTGATGCCATGGTGGTGGCAGCAGCCACTAAGAAGGAGTTGGCTGACCCTTCGGTGCCTGTCCATCCACGTAATAAAGAATCTAGGACAATGGACAGGTACGGGAAGCGGATGTTTTCTTCAGCGACCTTTTCCATGCAGTCGCTGAATTATCTGTGCCATTTCACCCGCCTTCAAAGGGATCTTCTTAAGGAACTGGGTGATACCCTTCAGGATGCATCAGCTGCGGGTTCTCAGGACAAGATTAACTTCCAGCTGGCGACCCTTAACGCTATAGTCAACTTCTCCATGTGGCTCATTTCTTATGCAGCCGATGGGGCGAGTAGGGCCGCAGGTACAGGCGTGGCTTTGAGAAGACACGCCTGGATGCGGTTATGCAACTTTGCTGACCCCTTTAAGGCATCCTTCACCAATACCCCCTTCGATGGTTCGGCTCTGTTTGGAACACAGGTGAAGGATACCCTTACCAGGTGTGAGCAGGAAGGCAAGACTCTCTCTGCCATGGGAGTCCGTTTTTCTACTCCCTCTAGACCATACCCTAAAGGTCAGAAGAGTGGAAAAATGTGGTTTCGGAAACCCCAGGGAGTCGTGCCTGACACACGTGGCAAGTTTCCCTCCAGGGGCAGAGGAGGGAACAATAATAGATGCCACCCGAGGGGCAGAGGGGGTCCGCAAAATCAGGGTAGCAGAGAATCTTTCTCTGACAAACCCTTTCAGCACCCCTGAGGGGCTGCCCAACTGTCCACCTTTGGAGGCAGTCGGGGGAAGATTGTCACTGTACCCAGAAGCCTGGCAACTCCTCACACAAGACAAATGGGTACGGTCTATCATATCCGAGGGTTACAAAATCCCCTTTGTCCACACCCCTGTACAAACAAACAGGTCCCTTCCAGATGTTCCACCCGGTCTAAGGGATCAAGCAGTACTAGAAATTTCAAAACTGCTAGAAAAAATGGCCATCCAGCCAGTCCCAGCAGACCAGCAAGGATCCGGGATTTACTCCAAGTTCTTTTTGGTACCAAAAAAGACAGGGGACTGGAGACCCATTTTGGATCTCAGCAGGTTAAACAAATCTGTTCAAAGAACGAAGTTCTGGATGGTCACACTTCAGTCCATTCTACCCTTTTTGGGTCAGGACAATTGGATGTGCTCCATAGACCTTCAGGATGCATACTACCATATCAAAATGGACAGACGCTCCAGAAGGTTTCTCCGCTTCCGGCTGGGAGCCCAGTCACTATCAGTTCAGAGCCCTGCCCTTTGGTCTCACCACAGCCCCCAAGGTGTTCACCAAATGCATGGCAGTGGTTACGGCTCACCTGAGACGGTGAGGATTCCAGGTGTTTCCATATCTAGACGACTGACTCCTGACTGCTTCCACCAGGCATCAGCTAGTGGGAGCCAGGGATTATACCATCCAAACTTGCTCCGAGCTAGGTATCTCTATAAACTTCGAAAAGTCTGCTTTGTCGCCTTGTCAATCTATAACCTTTATAGGCGCAAGATTAAATACAAAAGAGCTGTCAGCAAAACTTCCCTTAGAAAGAGTATCAGACATTCGCCGACATGTCCAGACCTTACTACAGTGCAAGAGAATTCAGGCCAGATTTGTACTGAAAACCTTGGCTTTCATGGCAGCAGCAATCACATTAATTCCCCTGGCTCGTTTTCACATGCGGATTCTTCAATGGATGTTTTTTACCCAATGGTCTTTTCAACAGCTTCCGATGTCTCACAACATAATAATCACCCAATCATGCAAAGACCACCTGTCTTTGTGGATGGTTTCCTCTCAAGTACTTCAAGGCAGACCGTTTGTTCTTCCTCCTTCTGTTGCCACAGTGACAACGGATGCCTCCCTGATCGGGTGGGGGGGGGGGCATTTTCAGGGCAGGACTGTCCAGGGCACTTGGCAACATCTATAGAGTACCACCTGCACATAAACGTCTTGGAGATGAGAGCGGTACTTTTAGCTTTGCAAGCTCTTCAGGACTCTCTACCCACCGGGACTTTTGCAATTCAGACAGACAATATGTCTGTAGTGTGGTACATTAACAAGCAGGGCGGAACCAGGTCCTATCCTTTATGTCGAGAAGCACTCAGACTCTGGCAGTGGGCGATCTCCTCTCAACGGTTTCTGATAGCAACGCACATCCCCGGGAAGACCAACGTCATAGCGGACAGGCTAAGCAGAGCTATTCTCATGCCTCACGAGTGGTCTCTCAATCAGTTAGTAGCAGGCAAAATTTTCCGCAGATGGGGTCAACCTTGCTGCGACCTTTTCGCAACCCCTCTCAACAGCAAGTGCGACGATTTCTTCACTCTCTTCCCCCTCCCGGCCACTCCCCCAGAGACGCTCTAGTTCACGATTGGCCCCAGGGTCTTCTGTATGCATTCCCACCCTTTCCCTTAATTCCCAAACTAATTCAGAAAGTGACCACATTGGGATCCAGGATGATCCTCATTGCCCCTTACTGGCCTCGACAAATTTGGTTCCCATTCCTGCATCGTCACGTGCTGGAGCAGCCTTGGAATCGGGACCCAGTGCCAGACCTCTTGGTCCATCAGTCGGGCGGGTTGCACCAATCCCTTCAGTCTCTCAACCTCACAGCTTGGTTGCTCCACTTCCAACCTTAGCCAGGCTTCCACATATTTCTCAGCCAGTGCATGAAATCATCCTTTCTTCGCACAAATCTGCTACCAGGAAGACTTATGCTAGTAAGTGGAAATGTTTCTCTTTCTGGGCGGAGGCTAGAAATATAGACCCCTTTACAGCCCCTGTACATCACGTTCTAGATTTTTTTAGCAGAACTCTTTCGAGCAGGTTCCTCGTCTGCCACTATTAGGGTCCAATTGGCTGCTATCGCTAATTTCCACGCTGGCCTGTCAGAAACCAGCATCATGTCCCACAAACTTTGTAAGGCCTTTCTTAAAGGGACTATTTTACTTAGGCCCCCGGTTAGAGATCCCCCGCCTCCGTGGGATTTAAACCTCATGTTAACTTCCTTGATTCTCCCTCCCTTTGAACCTGCGGCCTCCTGTTCCTTAAAATTACTCTCCTGGAAGACTCTTCTTAGTAGCCATCACTTCAGCTAGGAGAGTGTTGGAACTTCAAGCCCTCTGTATTCATCCTCCTTATCTTGTGTTTCACAAGGATAGAGTTTCACTCAGGACTAATCCTTCTTTTCTGTCCAAAATACCTTCTGAGACAAACCTGAATCAGGCTATTGATCTACCTGTCTTTTTTCCTAACTATTCGAACAGAGCTGAACAAAAGTTACACCAATTGGACGTTCACAGGCAATTACGTTTTTATTTGGATAGGACTAAACAAACAAGAAAATTGGATCAACTCTTCCTATCCTATGCTGAGGGCAAGCAGGGCCTGCCAGTTTCTAAAGTAACCTTATCCAGGTGGTTGGCCTCTATTATCACTTTGACTTATCAATTGAGACATAAAGAACTCCCTACAAAACCAAAAGCTCATTCCACCAGAGCGTTAGCTACGTCGGTAGCTTTTCAAGCAAGACTACCAATGGAATCTATTTGTGCTGCAGCCACATGGGCTACTCCTCATACTTTCATTTCACATTATAAGTTGGATATGGCCTCCAGGAGTCGAGCTGATTTTGGTTCCACTGTGCTCAAGAGTCTGTTCCGATGAGCCACCCAGGGCTAAGGTGCTAGGGACGCTGTCCCATCCAGCAAGAATGAAGGCGAGATAGACAACTTAACATTAAGAAGTTATGTACCTACCATAACGTTCCATGTTAGTTGTCTTCTTCTCGCCTTCTTTCTTGCATCCCACCCTCCATCCCCCTAGCCTGGACAGACTGAGAAGAATCCCTTTTGAGGCCTTCTTCCTCTGGCTGAGTTTTATCTAGGTTACGTCCTCCTCTGTTTTTAGCACTGTAGGTAAACCTTGTAGTTTGGACAGGTGTCCTTAAAAATTTTTTTTCCTTGGTGTTAGCTCTGCCAAATGAGATCTGGGTATCTGACGCCTAGCATTGTGGGATATGGGGAGGCCTCGAGCCAGTAAATAGCTCTCGAGCTTTAGTAGAAGGCCGTGTCGGAGCCAAGGATCGGCACCGAACCCATCCAGCAAGAAAGAAGGCGAGAAGAAGACAACTAACATGGAACGTTATGGTAGGTACATAACTTCTTATTCTCAGCTGCCTCTTTCCTGCTCGCCACATCTCTGACATTTGCTATCCACCTGAGGAAAAATTCTTTGGAGTCTACTTGGGTAAGAAAATATCTATGTCAACACTTAAAGGCAAAGATCCTAAATTTTTTAGACTTTGTTGCATATTTGGGAGATATACATATATCTCCCCATTGTCTCTGTATGAATTGTTTATCCAGTCTCTCTTCCCAGTCCTTTCTAAGCTCCTCTGATTGATTCTTATAATTATCATGCAATATTTTATATGCTCTACCAAGTATTCCTTTTTAATGGCAGCCTATGCTCTAGATTCTATTAAAAACTCTACCATGCTGGGCTTTCATTTACACCCCCCTATACTTTACCTATACATATCAATCCTTGATAGGGAAGGCAGTCTCTAACCTGCAGTCCAAATACATTCTTGGCCTCTTCCCATTCTGTTACCTTTCTTGTTCCAGTTATTTGCTCCCAATACCTTAGTTCCTTTTGCAGGTATGTGCAATAAATTCCAGCCCCCTCTTGTCTATGATCTGTATCCCTAACCATGGTCATACCTATTGGCAGAATCTCTTTTCTGCATTCTCTTGATGGTTTAGTTCTTGGAGTACTCCCGGTTATTTTATGAGTATAATACTCTGTATGATTTTTGTTGTTCTCCTTAAGAGTCTGCATCCAAAATCCCAATCCCTCCTTATTTCTTGAGTTTCCTCCCTGTATCATCATCATTCCTTTCCACTTTGAATTATAGTTTTCTGCTTGTGTTATATATAAGAGCCTTAACTGTGTTGCTCTAAAGTACCCCCTCAAATTGGATAGTACTAGTCCGCCTTGTTCTATTGGAAGAATCGGCTTATCTCACTTGACCCTTGCTGTCTTCCCTTCCCAGATAAAATTCTTCAACACTTTTTTAATTGCTATCCACAGCTTCTCCTCTGGTTGATAATAATATGCCTGACCTGTATATAAGACTAAAGGGATTAAAACCATTTTCATTGCTTGTATCTTCGTATCCATGTCCATATAACAAAGTTTCCAGTTTCTCAATTTTTGTATTATCTTGTGTTTAGTCTTTTCCCACATATCGTTAGCTGCCACAGTAGAGTCATTTCTAATCCGTACTCCTAAATACTTCATTTTATCATGTTCCCATAAATATGGATATTGTTGGAGCAGTTCGTGTGTGGGTACATCATTTACCGCTGTTGCCTTTGTTTTACCTTCATTAATTTTTTATCCCAAGAAAATCCAAAACTGTCCTGAAATGTTCCACAACACTGTAGTGTTCCTTTCTGGTTTTGTCATGTATAAAATAATATAATCTGCAGATAGACCCAGCTTTTCCTGACCACCATACCAGTTATATCCTTGAATTTCTGAGTCCCTTATTTTCTTTGCCAGTGGTTCTAAATATAATGCAAACAATAAAGGGGGAAGCAGACAACCAACCCTGCTTGGTTCCTATACTCAAGCAGAATTTATCAGAGAGGACCCCCACACACAATTTAATTTTCACCTCTGATCCCTCATATGTACTCCTAATTAAACATATAATTGTATCAGGAAAACAAATGCTTCCATTGCCCTGCTCATGAAGTCCCAGTCTACTCTGTTAAATGCTTTCTCTGTATCAAGATCCACCAATGACAGTGGTATTTTCTTACATTCTCCTTCCCTCTGGATCATCACTGTTCTGTTAAATATTGTCAAATGTTTGCCTTCCTGCCACAAAACCACACTGATCCATATCTATCAATTTTGGTATCACTTTTGACATTTATAGACATATACATTTTGTAATCATGGTTTAGTATTGAAATAGTCTTGTATGAAGCTGGAGCCAATGGATCTTTACCCTCTTTAGGTATTACTGTCTTCTTCCAGGATGCTGGTACTTCTCCTCTTCTTAAAATATTGTTAAACAAAACCTTCCAGATCTTTATCAGGTTTTCCCTCCTAGCTTCCAAACTTCCACAGGAATGCCGTCCATTCCTGGGGACTTTCCTGTAGATTGTTTATATATAACCATTTTTATCTCATCTCTTCCTGTCCTGTTAGTAATTCAGCATTGTGTACATCTAACCTTGGCATATTTAATTCTTCCATAAACATTTCCATTTGTACCTTTTCTTGATTTATATATTTCTCTGCTTTATACAAACTTTAAACACTTCTACAGGATCTCTTGTTATCTTCCTTGTTATAGACACCCTAACCTTGGTGACAGCCCTTTCCACTTTCTGTTGCCTGAGTCATTATGCTAAAAGTTTTTTTGCTCTAGAATTATTATCAAAAACAGTTGCTTAACAGCAGTCTTTCTAAACTCTTGCAGATTATCGAGGTAATCCGTTATTTTCTGTTTAACATTCTGTAGTTGCTCCTTTTCTTTTTCTAAGATTCCCTCTATTTTGCAATACTTTAACATTTGTCAGTCCCTCTAAGTAATTCATAGGTTCATAGTTTAGTACTAGGCTATCTGCCCTGGGGCATTTGTAAGCCTAGCCATGGTGATGTGGCTTTCGCCACCCCATGAAATGGTATAAAAAATGCACAGAATAGATTTAGAATACTGTGCCTCTGTCTAGTAGTGACACAATGAAGGTCCCCTTATATAATAGAATTAGTTTACTGTGCCCCTGTCTAGTAGTGACACAGATGTGACCCCTGGGGTAAACTTACGATCTCCCATCCACTCATCAAGATTTCTCTTGAAGAGAGTCAGTGAGGGGCTCTGCCTAACATGAACTGGGATCTTGTTCCAAAGCATGGGAAGCCTCTGGGTTATGAATCTATCCCTCCAGCATGTCCTATTCATACTTGTGCCGAGGTTTAAGTCTTTAGCTCTTGTGGTCCTGATGGATTTGGATTTTTTGAGGTGGAGCATGTCCATCAGTTCCTGATTGAACATGGCCTTGTATGTCAGGCAGAGATCACCTCTGAGCAGGCGGTATGCTACTGAATAGAGCTGGAGTTTCTTTAGTCTGGCAGAATAAGACATATGTTGGAGACCCTTGATCTTCTTGGTGAGTTACTTTTGTGGTCTCTCCAGCTGTTGCAAATGCCGGGTGAGGTACATACCAAATGGGGCATTGTACTCAATCATGGGTCTGATGAGGGAGGAGTATAGGGGTACAATGACATCCTTGGATCTGGATGTGAATCCCTTCATGATAAGGTGTGCAAGGTAGAATGTTTTTCTAACCACTTTGGCGATGTGGGTGTCAAATGAGAGGTCGCTGTCGACTTGGGTCCCTAGGTCTCTGATTACTTTTTCCGTACTCAGTGGGTTGCTGTCTATGTGATAATTTGTGGGTACTTTGTTTTTCCCAAAGGGATGACTATACATTTTTTGGCATTTAGTTTAAGGCCGTGACTCCGGCACCAGTTGTCCGTTTCTTTGAGGCCTTTTTGTAGGATGTATGTGTCCGCTGGTGTATCGACTATGGCGCCTAGTTTGCAGTCATCTGTGAACTTTGTCAGCCACAACCCTCCCATGTTTGCTTTAACATCTGAGAAATAAATGCCGAACAAGAGGGGTCCCAGGACAGATCCCTGTGGGACACCACTTGTGACTGGCTTTGAGTCTGACATTGCTCCAGCGATTTTAACTTTATGGGTTCTGTCCTTTAGCCAGTTTGCAACCCATCTAGTGACATAAGGGTTTACGTTTAAGCTGTTGAGCTTATCTATGATGCCTGAGTGGGGTATTGTGTCGAAGGCCTTAGCCAAGTCCAGGTAGGCTGTATGGACTGCTTTGCCCTCATCAATGGCTGTAGTGACTGTTTCGAAAAAGTCAACCAGGTTCAAAAGGCAGGATCTGCCCTTTACAAAGCCGAACTGAGTGGGGTCAAGTGTGTGTAGGTCCCCTATGTCTCTGTTTATGAGTTCCATAATGATTCTTTCCATAGCTTTGCAGACCAGGCTGGTTAAGCTTATGGGGCGGTAGTTCCCAGGGTCTGTAGAGGTACCCCCTTTGTGGAGTGGGACCACTGTTGCTGTATGCCAGTGTTCAGGTACATATCCTGTAGTAAGGCTAAGGTTAAATAGCATTTTTATGTGCGGGTTTAGCTCCTCTTGGAGTTCACGTAGCACTTAACCCGGGATACCGTCGGGTCCCATTGATGCTGTGTTTTTAGCTTTGTTGAGGGCGGTTCTCACTTGGACATCTGAGATGACAGGGAGATTACATTCAGCTGGGATAAGTATTTCTTCTTTTGGGGGTGAGGGAGGGGAGAAATTTGCACTGAACCTGTCAGCCAGAATGTTAGCAATATCTGTGGGTTCAGTGTATTTTTTGTTGTTGTGAACTAACTCTGAGCATATCTGAGGGTTTCCACCCAGGTTTCTAACATAGCTGAAGAAGGCTTTGTGGTTATCTTTAGTGTCCTTAGCGATTTTTCTCTCAAAGTTGGCCTTGGATGTTTTTATGAGAGAACGTAGTTTTCTGCTAATGTTGATCAGAGATGTCTTCCCTTTATGGGATTTTGCTCTGCCGTGCAGTAGCTTCCTTCTTTTGTTATACAATTTGTTAATGGCTGAGGTCCACCAGACAGGACGCTTGCCTTTGGTGGAGAGGGACTTGGATTTATTTGGGATTGCATGATCCATGCATTCTTGGAGATGTCCATAGAAAGCATTTGTGAAGGATTCGGCATTGTGGGATGTGGTATCCACTGGCCCAGTGGGCTTAAAGGATACCATCTCAGTCTTAAGAAGAGTGAAGTCTGCTTTTGAGAAGTTTTTCACTGTGGTCTTTTGTGCTGGGGGTGGAGGTGGGATATGTATATCCAGGGTGATTAATTTGTGATCAGATCTCACTAGTGAGGGGTATAACTCCGGTGTGGAGCATTTTGTCCCCATGTTTGTGATGATCAGGTCTAGTATATTATCTTCCCTAGTGGGAGAGGTGACTAGTTGTTCCAGTGCATTTGAATTTATGAATTCCAGGAACCTTTGGGCTAGGGTGTTAGGGCTAGAATAATGTACCCAATCTATGTTTGGGTAGTTGAAGTCTCCCAGTATGATGGTATTTTGTGATACATTCATATCCTCCATGTCTACATTTCCTTTATTTCCACCCTAGTTTTAAACTCCACTTTAATTTTATCCCATTCCCTAGCTATATTTTCAGAAGAAATTTTTATCTTTTGTAGTAGCTCCTGAATTAAAAACTTCTAAAAACTCTTGAATCCCTTGCTCTTGACACTAAGGCCATTCACTGGTTTAGGTCCTACCTTAACAATAGGCAAGAAGCAGTCCTTTGGGAGATTCAACTATCTTCCCACCTGCCAGTCTCCCTTGGAGTCCCTCAGGGCTCCATTCTCGGTCCACTTCTATTCTCAGTATTCATCAACTACCTTTTCTTAGCAATCCCTCAAGCTACCTGCATACAATATGCAGATGATTCCACACGCATATGCTCTGCCAACTCCACATCTAAACTTTAATCCTTAACTCAGACAGTATTCAACTCAGTTGAGGCTTGGTTCCTAAAACGTTGCCTCCTTTTGAATGCCAAAAAAACTAGCTCTTACTCTTCACACCTAACAATAAGTCCCCCCTCCCCCTCCAATCAATTTCTCAATCAAATCAAATAATGGTACCATCATAACCCCAGACTCTACCACCAAATTATTAAGAGTCTTAATTGACAATAACTTTTCATTTGACAGTCATATAAATAACATTATAAAAACCGTAAATAGAAAATTGGGCTCCCTATATAGAATAAAACACTTCTTAACACCAACAGCCAGAACTACAATTGCCCACTCCCATCTAATCTCCACTCTTCTCTGTGCTTCCCCTATATATACTAACCTAAAGAAAAAGAATCTCACTAAACTAATTCCTATAATAATATTACCAGGTTTGCCACTGGGAACCCATTTAGAACGCATAACTGTCTGAACCTAAAGCAGCTTAACTGGCTTGAACTAAAAAACTTACTGATACTTTCCCAACTTACCATTGTTCATAAGATATTCTACCAACCTAACAACAGACCAATACTCTCCGACCTTATTACCCCCTATGCTAACTCAATTCCTTAATGCTCTTCTACTAAACTACTGGCTAGCACTACTAAGTCAACTTAGCAGGCGACTCCTTGTTTTCTAATACAGCTGGAAAATATTGGAACATGTTGCCATCAAATCTAACGGTACTTCCCTTCTTCCCACTGTTTAAGCAAAGGCTGAAGCAACATCTTAAAACACACTGGTTATGCCCTTGCTGTTACCCTGACTAATCGTCTGCATTCTCTTTTGTCATTTTGTATATCCTGTCTCCCCTCACCTTTTTTTAACACTACCTACCCCTGGGTAGCAGAAACTGTTTTAAAATATTGTTGTAAATAGGATATGAAATAACTGTTAGCATACTGTAAGCAACCTTGTAAGAGTACCTAATCTCCTTTTCAAAGTTTTTTTTTTATATTTCTGTAAATATTTCTTTTTTTTTGAATATAGTGTTTATGTATATAGTATGACCTTGTAACTACTGTTCTCTCATTTATTTGTTGTCTTACATTTTTACTTTTTTCTCGTACAATTGTGCATTATAAATTTTTTTAAATGTTACTGTGGAGCTTTTCTCCCTGGGCCTCTGCTGAAAATGGAAATATATCCAGTTGAACTAGCCCGGTTAACAAATGTAAAATAAAATAAATAAATAAAATAAAATTAATTCCAAATCCCATTCCTTAAATTCATCCCTTTTCAGCTGACAGGTAAGAAAGCGCTAGTGTCTCCTTTTTTTCTCATTACCTTCCATTTTTATTTTAGTTGTTATTGGCTCATGATCCGAAATCATTATTGGGTAGGTTTCAAGACCTTCAATTAAATGCACATGTTCCTGTGAGATATAAATTCTGTCTAGCCTAGCCCAGTTTTGATGTCTTTTTCACTCCAAACTCCTGGTACTGAATTCATATCTTCCATGCCAAACATTTTCATGCATTTCTTCAAAAATTTACCCTTCTTTCTTATATTTTCCCTTCTAGGCCCCCCAGACACATCTTCACTGTTGCAAACCAAATTCCAGTCTCCACCTCTAAGTAATATTCCTTGCTGAAAGCTGATTATTTCTTCCAGAATATTCTTAAACTCCATTATAGTAGTTTTAGGTGGAATGTAAATGCATGCCAGTGTAATCCTCCTCCCTTGCCAGTAGCCCCTTAGTGTTATATATATTCCATTATTATCTGCTTTTCCTCTTCTGTCACTATTGGAGCTCCTCTTGCAATTAATATAAGTACTTCTCTTTTTCTTTGCCCCAGATATTCTGCTGAATAACCATCCTGAAAACCGTTTTTCATTAAATTCACAAGTTCATCTCTTTCCAGGTTTGTCTGCTGTAGCATAGCTATTTGTACTCTACATTTTTAATATAGTTCACTACTCTTTCTTTTTTCTATTTATCTGTAAGACCATTCAGATTGAAAGACATTACAGACAGCATCATTTTCATATATTTATTATTACCACCTTTTATCTTTAACTGCTTTTTTGTTAAATGTCTAGTTCCAGCTTTTATTTTGCGTACATACACTATTCAGCAAGTTGGTCTTTTATACAGTTTATTGTCATATCCATTCGAGCCTATGCCACACCTTACATAACTTTTTTTTTTGAAAGCCCTCAAACAGAACAAGCAACCCCCAAACCCCCTAAAACCTATTAACTTAATAGTAACACACAAAACTATGTACATCTTCAAATATTGAACTTTTTGCTTCCTAATAAGAACAAAAGTTCTAAGTTGATAGCCATACAGACAGGCTAAAGTTAACAAAAAAGAAAGGTTAGTCATGCTAAGACACATTGTACAGCCTGTGCTGTTAGTAAGTGCTATTTGATTTTGTCTGTGTTTAAAGCTCTGCCAGCTGAGAAGCACTTTCTCCAAGCCATTTAATTTTCTTCTAGTGACATGCAAACCAGACACAAAACTGCTAAGGATACATTGTTTACCAGAAAAAAAGCCTTATAATATTCACTATGCTTTTTTCATTGACATGCTTTGTAATAAACTTGTTACTGGATAATGCCTAGGATCTCATCAGCCCAGTCATTTCCCTATGCAAGCATTAGGAAAAAGCACACTGTTTTTTCTTTTCTCATTCTCTCTTAACCAGACCTTTCCTCTCTATCCCTCCTTTTTTACATTGCAGTGCCTACATTTCTTAAAATTGAACAAAGAAAAAGGGAGAAAAAGAAAAAAAAAACAAAAAAAAAACCAAAGGCACATGTTTATATTAGTACCCCTATTTCATTTAAAAAAACTGAGAAAACTTTACTTCAAGTCTAATGATTTTGTCTCATCTTTAAAGCCCTTCTATATGGGAATCCCCTGTTTGCTTTCAGGGAACATTATGTCCTAGCCAATTTCTCTTTTCTTTTTTTTTTTCTTTTCCCTCATCAGTCCCCTTCCACCACACTGTCTCCAGTTTTTCTTTATCAGATTGTCTCCATGGAGACATGAGAACCAGGCAGACAGTTTCTGTTTATCAGATTGTTTCCATGGAAACATGAAGACCGGCTGCAGAATTGCTACTAATATTCAGTATTCTTTTTCATTTACTTTCTCTCTCTCTCTTAAAACTAATCAACCTAAGGTCCTTAATACAGTCATTTCCCCTTGCATGAATGAAAAAAGCACATTAATTTTAGCTTTGTCATGCCTTTTAAACAGATATTTTTTACATTGCATTGTCTATATTTCTCAGAACTGTACAAGAAGAAAGAAAAGAGGGGAGATAAAGAAAAACAACAGTACTTGTTTACAATCCCCATTACACTTAAAATAGTGTGAAAAAGAAAACAATACAGCACAAATACAGTACTGTTAAGAAAATAAAATGTTTTCTTTACTTGTAGTTAGCTTTCTTCCCTCTTTTCCCTTCCAAAAGCATTTTCCGAACATTAATGACGTGAAGTAGGGTGAGTCCCCACAAATCCAAGAAATTTTGAAAGAGTCTAATATTTCAGAATTTTCTATTTTCTGTCATATTTCACAAATACAATTATTGCATTGTAATCCCACATTGAGTTACTGGTTTTGTTACTGTTCTTCTCTATCACTCATATCCTGTTTCTGCTTCATTTCAAACATATTCTCGATTCTTCTAGTCAGCTGTCATGCTCCCTTCCTTCTCTCCAACATTTTCCATTGAAATACCGGAAAAGCTTTCACAGGTGCAGTCTCTCTGTGGTCTTTATTACCAAAAGAACAAGAAGTAGAATCTCCTTCTGTTTCACAGCTAACTTTTTGTTGGACAAACGTTTATATTTCCTCCTTAGCATGCATTTCATCAAAAAAATTATTTTGTCCCTCCAGGGAAGAATACCTTAGACAGCTGGCTGGATACAGCAGTTTGAATATCACACCTGTTTATTCATTCCCTGAATAGTGGAATGAATTTATTTCTCTTCTGCCTGGTGTACAGTGAGTAATAATTCTCCACAAACACTCTCCTGTCTCCCATTTTTAGCGTTTTGTCCTTCTGACACAATTTTGTCATAATCAACTCCTTCTGCTGGTAGGATTGCATCTTTACTATTAAAGGTCTAAGTGCTTTCTTATAGCTAGGTTTGGAGCATACACATGACATGCCCTTTCAACTAACAACTCCTGCTGTGGAATACCAGTCCAGTTGCTAATTTGTGCTTTCATAAAATTAATGCAGTCTGTTCCTTCCAGCTTCTCTGGTATGACTGCAAATCTCAGGATTTCCCTACGTGATCTGTCCTCCAATTCTATTATTTTTTGAAACATCTCTTCCTGAGCAATCTCATATCAGCCAGCCTTTCCTTTATTTCAACCTCTGATTTTTGCATCTTTATCATCTCATCTGAATATCTATTTAAAGCGTCTTTCATTTTTTCCAGCCTTTTGTTGTTTGCGTTGATATACTCCATCAGTGTTTTGTTTAGTTTAAACAGGTTTGTATGCAGTTGTCTTATGTCATCTTGTAGGTTATTGGAAGTCATGTCTGAAGGTTGTATTGTGTTTTGCTGAACAGCTGCAGAAATTTCCCCAGTCAGTGTTTCTTCCTCACTTTTTATAGCTTATTTTTTCCAGGTCTTCTGTATTTCTTTATTCCTAGCATCCAGGCAGTGCACTTACTAGCCAGTTAACTGAAATTTACCCATAAACACAAGTCTACTGGCCTTCTCTGCTGAGTATCTGTTTTCACTCTGGGAGAGCTAGAAACAAGCTGTTAGTGTGCAGCCATCTTGGAAGTCCACTATTTCTATTAAAGTTTTTAGTGTTGTATTGAAATGCAACATGCTAAACTTTTTATCAGTGTTTGTTATTGTATTAAAATTTAGTATGCAGGTGTTTTGAACAAAGTTGTTTTTTATTTTTATTCATGGAATTGTTAATGACTTGTTTGTCTGCTTAATTTCAGAGAGGTAGCCTAACATTGCTATTATGTGGGGAATGCGGACTGGTTTCAGCTTTGGAACAGGTATTTCAGCATGGGTTCAGGTCCCCTCGACTCTTCAAAAACATGTTCATCTGGGACTATCTAGGTAAGTTTTATTTTAACATACTCATTGAAATCTATTGTGGGGCAGTCTGTAATCACAAGATTAATATTGTGTTCTCATTTTAACAATAAGATTTTGGCTCTGTAGCAGTTTGTGCAACATGCTTTGACAGCACATATGTTGCAGGAGACCACGGCAATAGAATTTAATACCTGAACATAAACTCTACAAGCAGTCATTTTAGCTAACAGGACTACAGAAGCTGCCCATCACAGAATTCATTATCTGTTGGTGGCCTCACCTATAATAATAGTGAGTGATGTCCATACCTGCCTTAGTTTGTTCAGTTCATTTCCTCATCCGCCTACACAGACCTTCAAGAAATTGCTGCATGTTGAGCTGGCCTGAACATCTGTACCTTTTTTTTTTTTTTTTGTTCTCCCTAATCATACCTCTCAACCTCTTAGTGCAAGAAATCTGGACAAAGCGCGACAGAATGGGGGGACAAAGGCCCAAAAATAGGGACATACTTTAAATATTGCTCTTACAAACTTAGAACATTGGTAGAATAACTGGGTTTGTTTTAATGTACATTTTCTGAAGGATTTGAAGTCTGAAACTCAAATGTATGTCATTATTTAGTGACTTCAGTCCTCAGATCTTCCTAGTAATTTGCCAGGAAACCACAAATTTTATGAGGAACAGACAAAAAATGTAAACCAAAAATCTGGACATTCTGCGAAAATCTGGACAGTTGAGAAGTATGTCCCTAATTGTTAATTTCCACTGTTACAGTGACTTACTAGTTGTTAATTTCTAATGTTATTTCTTTTGTTTTTATTTTCTTTGTGCTCTTTCTAAGTAAACACTGCCTTGTAGCATTCTCATATTCTCCAAAATGTGTCCATGGAAAACCGAGAGAAGGGTGGTCATTATGTTTTTAATTCTACACATTTGTAAACTGGATAAGTCCAGTGGACACAAGTGTACCTTAAAACCATGTATCTTGAGTAAAGGAAGCAGCTCACTAACAGCTCAAAGCCTTAATCCTTTGTACTGTTTCTGTTTCTTCGAGCAGACCATGGCATTTAAAACTGTATTGTCTGTAAGGGATTTAGCCAACTGGCTCACAGATAGGACCCAAGGTATTCAGATGGGGAGTCTACCTCCACAAAGAGATCTGTTGCTAGTGGAGTCATTCCTGCTTGGCATCTACTTTTCTGAAGGTAAAGCCAATGTAAGGGGCTCTGGCTGACCAGGTTTGCAAACCATTGCTTTCTAGGTACTGTCAGTGAATCCCCTAATGACACATATACCCTCCAAGAAGACCCGACACAGACAACTGTTACAAAAGCCAGTGCCAAGAAATGCGGAATAGCATCCTTTGGGAAGAGTGCCACCCCCTTGAAACTACCACATTGATGGTAACCCCGTAAGAGTAGGCCCAGTGTTCTGGGATCCGGGAATGCATGCAGATAGTGACCTATGTTTTGAGCATGATATCACTACAGTACTAAGGAAACTGTTCTGTATTGTGCAACTTATAGTTCAGGGCATGGCATCCAAGTCCAAGGATGTTATTGTTCTGCTATATTCGTCCCTCTTCAGAGCAGTCATTGAATACAGTGTCCACTTTGGCATGTACCTTACCAGACATCTACAACAACTGGAGAATCCATTGAGATTCCTAACAAAAAAAAAAAATAGTAGGTGTAAACAGTTTGTTCTATGCAGACCACCTCAAAACCCTGTCCTTTTACTTAGTATCCTACAGGCTACGGAGGGGTGATGTGTGTCTGGCTTACAAAGCATCCTCTGATCCTGTTGTGATGGACCTATTGCACATTTGTAAAACAAATAGCATTAGAATTACCATGTCTAAGAACCTACATTTTGCCTGCTGGAGGGATAGGTATGTGTCCCAGAGACTTATTTTTCTTTGGGGCAAGCTTCCTGTCCATGTTGAGTTCCTCACTATCCCAACTCAAGCATAACGTGGACCAGTGGATAGACAATTTCAAATTCACTCCTGGTCTGGCACCCATGTCTAAACAGAGAAATGCAGCCTATAAATGCTTGGTCACCCATGCCCAAGTCTATATAAGCCCATAGAGAAACCTAGGGTATTCATCCTGTTGTAGATATTTGTGAAGCATAGTTAGACTTAAAAAGGCCCCTAGAGGGTCATTAGCCCATTTAGTCATCTATGAACCAGGTTGCTTTTTAATCATGAACCTTTGTAAAAATGTCCTTGACCAGCAGAAAACTCTTTGAATGGAACAAAGACTGTAGGCCAGGAATTTATAAGCTTGAAGTAGTCCTTCAGATGAAAATCTTCTGATTTGAGTGCTTGGAAACAAAGACTGCACAGGCCCAAGCAGCCATATTTTTCATTGTGATTTCACCCCCACCCCCACCCCGGTGGTGCTTTTCTTCACAGGATGTCAGCCCTACTTACAGCATTTTCTGTAAAAAGTTACGAACAGCAACATTTCCTCACACAGTTTTTACCTCAGACTGATACTTGTGTCAGGGTTCACTTTCTGTTCATTTATGAATTTGAGTCACATTTTGTCAGCAGTAATGCTTTGCAGGCCCATGTTTAGTTGAAACTATTATCATCCACTTAACTGGTGGCAACTTTAACAGTGAAATATACCCTTCAGGATTTGATATACCACCAACTGTCAGATGAGATGGTATAGGGCAAGGTTTGCTGATTAATGCCTTGCCAAACTGCCCTTGTTTGGCTTTTAGAAATGTACTCTTCCCAGTGTGTGCCATGTTTCTTTGAGTAGCTTCTTCTCCTTCTCTGTCCTTGCATGAGCTGGTATCTCCACTACTCCCTACTTTATCTTATATTTATAAAGCCTGTTTCTGGCTATTCTCTGCTGTTGATCACTAGTAGTACACAAGAGGTCACGAACAAGTGCGCATAGGCCAGTATTGACTTTATCCATAGGTTGCCACCTCACTTGGGAGTTGTTTTTTAGGACGTGTCTTCTAGATCCATTTGAAAAGTGTACTTACATTATTCTAGAGTTTGATTACTCCCACCCCCTTTTAGGATGCAGTATCTCCCAGTCCCCAAGGAGCTTCTTTGGGAGCTGACTTCTGCTGTATTAACCTCTGTAACACTTTCTTGTCATTGGTCTAGTGTTAAGCAAATGGGATTTCAACTCTTTGAGTGTAATTCCCCATTACTCAGGTTCTCAGTTGCTGTTCCTCATAGTGGATCCCCGGCAGTGCATTTTCTGTTAGTACATCAGAAGTGATTCATTTTTTGGTCTTTTCCTTTTTCGTCCCTAGTTGTGCAGATTTGGTATTACTGTGTATGAATAAGGAGGTGTAGAAGTGCAGGAGGGCTTGCCCCACACAAAAAGTGCCCTCTCGTATGTCCATCATCTGATTGAAGCATTAACCTGCTCTTTTTGGCTGGTTGAAGCTTTATTTGGATTATGCTCATTGATAAAAGGTGAAACCATTTCTGCAGCTCCTGCCTGTACCTTGTAATAGCATTTTTGGGTTGTGCTTGCCTAATGATATTGAGGATAAGGGAATGAGGTTCATGATGATGACAAAAGTTTGCCCACCTTATCCATGACATTCTGTGGTGGAGAATACTGCTGTAGTTTGTTGTGTGGTCTCATATTAAATAAATCACTTACATGGTGGTCATGCAGTCTGCTTATATGGCTTTAGGATTTCAGGTAGAATATCAGGGCCCAGAGTGTGTCAGGCATAGTATCTGTTTTGTTAACCAGATATTTTTCTTTTTGTTGCATCCCATCACATATGATATCTGCAAGGACACCACAGTGAAATATGGCCCCAAGTATCCCCATTCTTGTCTAGATTATAGTAATATTTTTCAACAGGCAGCATTTCCTAATTGAAGTACAGAGGGCTTTGCAATCATAAATACCACATAACCACTGTTACTCCAGATGTTAAAAGCTGCTGAGTGCTTTCCCACTTTATGACAAGTGATATGTTCACCCTGTTTCCAAGGATATATACTGACTTCCTGCATCTAGCAAGAAACAGATTTCACAAACTGTATTTTTAACAGAAAAACTCAGATTGCAAGCTGTTGTGCATAGAGAAAGAAATTAAATACATTTTCAAGCAGCCAAGAATCAACTCTGCAATCCTTGTGAATACTTATCAGGGTGTTATTCTTGGGAACAGGGGTTGTACTTGGCTAGGCTTGTAAGGGCCCTACGGCCATCAGACTAGTAACCTCCAGTGATCCTATGCACACACATTCCTTGAATGATTTCACCCTGACAGGAAGACTTGCTGATACAACCAAAGAAGAGTATTCTCAAGGATTGCAGAGTTGATTCTTGGCTGCTTGAAGTTGTATTTGGCTAGGCTTGTAAGGGCCCTAGGGCCATCAGCCTATTAACTTCCAATGATCCTATGAACACACATTCCTTGAATGATTTCAGCGTGACAGGAAGACTTGCTGATACTATCAAAGTAGAGTATTCTCCCAAGAATTCATCACAACTTTTTGTTAGCAGTAATATCTTCCCTAACTGTATTTGAATATTTTACATGAGATAGCATTTCATTTAATGGGTTATACCTGATCATCAGATTATAGTTAAGCAGGTGACTGTATGCCTCAGTGGCGTAGTGAAGAAGGGATCTTGTGTTTTGGGAAATACGCAAGGGTTGGGCAAAGTGCAGGCATTCTTCTGGCGGAGTTGTATTTTTGCTGTGTTGAATCTAATTTTGCAAGAGCAGCACGTATTTTGTTTTCATTTTTCTTCTGTCCATTTGGCATGTCTTTGCAATGATAGTATTTCCTTTCTGATATAAATTTACTTTTACATGCCAGCTCTAAATTAACTGGTTTAACTCAGTAGTGGATTGATTTTGTAAGTGTGCTGTGTATTTTTTTTCAGGAGACCATACTACTGATAGAACTGGACTTTGGCATATCTTCTTTATGGACAGTTGTGTAACTTTCATTTTGTATTGACAGTAAACTGATGTTCAGTTGTAAACTGATTTTAACACTGTAATGAAAATATTTTTGCAGTAACATTTTGACAATTTTACTTGATAGTTAAGCTAGTCCAACAGAAACTGTTTTGAATCATTATACATGACCCTTAGCCAGACTTGGTCACAGATCTGGTTTACTCATACCTTTATTTTTCTAAGTCCTCTGTGTCATAATTATCGTGTCTTCACAGTCATGTCCAAGAGCAAGGCTGTGTGTTATAAGGAAGATCACAAACTGTGCAGCATAGCCACAGTTCATCATTATAGAGAGGAGAGGTGACAAGGGAAATGCATGGATAAGTAACAAATACTTTGTGGGGGAGGGGGCTAGTATCATTGTGTTTCAGCCGTTTACACAGCAGAATGTGCAACAACTACTAGTGATGGGGTCCTTCCTTATTAATAGTCTACTGTTCCCTTCCATAACAGAGAGATGTTCGGTTGTTTGACTGGCTGACTGTATTTATGAAAAAGAGAAAAAAGGCAGAACAAGGCAACCAACATGAATGGAATAAAGAGAAAATCTGAACATGCAGCAGTGATAGATTTTTCTGATAGTTCAGAGCAGAGAGTTAAGGCCATGGGCTGCTGAGCAGTGTGTATGGGACTTCACTGATTGGTCTCTTTGCAGTTTTGGTGAGAACCTCTTCAGGGCCCTTGCATCCAGCAGCTGTAGTTTCTATCTGGGTATTTTCCAAGAGAAGACTATAACAAGTGTACTGAACACAGTAACATCTGAGTTAATACTACTGCTCAGATAGCAGCTTGCAATTAGTGCTACTCTTTTGTTTCCAGTGAGAGAAGGAGAAAATTATCACTGATTTCTAGGTGTATGTAGCACTGTGGGATTCAGCACTGTCTCCACAACCAGACAGATAGCACCTCCACTAAACAGTTCCAAACCTCATAGATGCTACTCCTTCTTCAGCCCACATTAGTAAGCACCTAGAACCATGGATTTGAACTTTCCAGCACGTACCTTTTAAACAAATTTTCACAGTGTGTGAGAGATGCAGTTATATAATGTTATTAGTGGTAAAACTCACACAAAGCCACAACAAATAACATACAGGCCATCAGTACCTCACAACACCAGACTAAACCACTCACACAAGGCTCAGACCAAGCACATAGATTTACATAGGCTGAGTCAGTATGCCCCAGTGATGGCAAACCTATGCGTGTCAAAGGTGACACAACATGACGTTTTGGGTGACACGCCAGCAATCACCAACACCCAAGTTATCAAAGACACTGCTTTTGCATTCGTTGCTCATGTGAAGTGTACTGAATTATTTTGTGCCAGGAGCTTTTGACATGCCAAACCCAAAAGGTTTGCTATCACTGAACCCGAACCACAAAGACCTCACAAATATAACCTAAGAAACAAGTACCCTTAGCAGCCTCATAAATGCACAGCACAAGCAGCACCCACTGTGAACCATTCATCCAAGAGTCACACTGACTCATTTCAGAAGCCCATAAGACAAATTTCCACATGATGTGATGTCCTAGTCACATATAGTGAGAGACACCAGTGTACCACTCAGCAGGCTGTGCAAGGAAAGGGTCACGGTCAGTTGCTTCTCAAGTGCCAGGATTTGCCCCATCACATATACCCTCAAGTTCTTGCACCATAAATGCATATATGACACAGTCATAGTGAACATGGGTGTAAATGTTGAGAGACATACATTCCTGGACAATATGAAGAGAGAAAGAGAGGATGGAGCTCTCGGAATATGAGTCTGAGGCAGATGTGAACCTACTGTTAAGCGGCATTCTGCCATCACCAAGAATGATGTTGCATTACAAACAAAATATTATTGACTTTAACTATTGGCTATGCTTCTGTTGTCATTCTAAAGGGAATGCAATCTATACCATTCTGGAAGGAGAAGGTAGATAGTCCTAGCTGCTTTGCCAGGGATGTCCTGTAAATATCTCCCCAAGGTTTTTGTATATTGGTTACATCCTTGTCCACCTCAATAGTGCCTTTTTTGAGGAATATCAGTCTTCGAAAGCTTCAGACATAACCAAACAGACTCCAGATAATATAAAGGTTTTGCTGCTCAACATTAGGAGCCTTAACAAAAAAACTCCACTTGCTACAAGCACTTCTTACTGTGGAAAATATTGATATATGTATCATCACAGAGACCTGGTTCAAGACCAGTGAGAGTACTCCATCAGTGCAGGGTTTCAATACCTACCACACGTTCAAGCCCACCACATTAGATGAAGGCACTATAGGCAGCAGTGTCCTCATATTCTTCAAACAGAATTCACCTCCAGAGTCATTGGGCAAGATAACTTGCAACTTCTCCACATTCAGCTTACTGTTAACAAAAATCCTTATCATATCACAACAAATTTTAGGACTCCCACTATGCCCTGCTCAGACAATAGCTTCTGCCTAATGAATACAGAGCAGTGTCTCTGCATTAAGCCAAACACCATTCACCTAGAAGACTATAACTTCCCCTCCATAAAAGGGAGACTTGTACATCATCAAACATGTATTCTCAGAAATTTCAGGACTTCAGTGCTAACTCTCTGGATCAGTTAGCCCTTACCCCATTCAACATCATTAAAATCCTGGACTTGATCCTTAGCGGTATGGGTAAGCTCTGCTGTTCACCAATTGTAACTTCCTCCCTGGTAAAAGCAAACCACAAATAGTCACATTCACCTTAAGACTGAAGCCAGAGGCATCTTCCAGTACCTCAGTATTCAAAGATTATTATATTACTAATCTGCTAAAATTGAGTGATGACCTGGCTAAATTCAAAATCCCTTTCCGTCTTGACAGCTCCACTATTTATGCGGAATACTTTAACGCCATATTCTGTGCATATATAAATGGCTACATGGGATCATAGGAGATTACTAGGCTCTCGACCCAGAGGTCATTTTAAGCGTAGCTGTTTCATCCCAATGTAATACCACAGAAATGCTAGTCAGTACCCAAGAGTGCATTTAGTGATGACTGCCCATGTCCAGGAGGGTTGTGGGCTGTATCCCCGGTAAGAATTTATGGTGCCCCATCCACTCGTTGAGGTTTTTCTTGAACAGTGTCATAGACGTTCTTTATTTCACATGAATTGGTAGGCTGTTCCAAAGATGTGGCAGTTGCTGGGAGATAAATCTATCTCTCCAGCATGCTCTGTTTAAGTTGCAGGCCATATTTAGGTCCTTGAAGCAGGTAGCCACAGTCACGTTTGATTTACAGATATGCAGCAAGTTCGTTAGGTTTGGGTCTTTAATTGCTCTGCAGGCCAGACATAAGTCTCCCCTAAGAAATCTATACGATACAGAGTATAGTGACAGGGACTTTAGTCGGTCTTTGTAAGGCACATGCTGGAGCCCCTTGATCTTCTTTGTTAGAAACCTCTGAGGTCTCTATAATTGCTGCAGGTGCTTGGTACAGTACATGCCAAACAGGGCGTTATACTTAATTATGGGCCTGTCAAGTGCAGATTATGGGCATTATACTATCTATTGCTCTTGAGGCAATGGCTTTACTAATCAAGTGTACTACATAGAAAGCTTTCCTTAATACAGTAGACCCATGGTGGTTGAAATTAAGGTCGCAGTCAACGTGTGATCCCAGGTCCCTTACCACTTCATGGGTATTCAGGGTATTGTTGTTGATTTGATAGTGTGAGGGGACATCATTTGTGGCTAAGGGAATGATGATGTATTTCTTTGTATTCAGTTTGAGATTGTGACTAAAACACCTGTTGTTGGTCTGCATGAGACCCTCTTAGAGTATACTGACATCATTTGTGGATTCAGTGACTGCACATATTTTGCAGTCGTCTGCAAACTTGGTCAGCCGCAACCTCTTCGTTATGACCTGAACTTCTGAGAAGTATATACCAAACAGTAGGAGGGCCAGCACTGACCCCTGTGACACCCCACAGGCAACAGGTCTGCTGGTTGATGTGGAGACACACTTTGATAGTGTGTGTCCGGCTTGTGAGCCAGTTGGCAACCTATCGTACAATGAAGGGGTTTACATTCAGTTTGCTAAGTTTATCAGTAATGCCTGAATGTGGGATTGTGTCAAAAATCATTGCCAGGTCGAGGTAGGGGGGCCAGCACTGACTCCTGTGACACCCCACAGGTGACAGGTCTGCTGGTTGATGTGGTGCCACAGACTTTGATAGTGTGTGTCCAGCTTGTGAGCCAGTTGGCAACCCATCTTACAATGAAGGGGTTTACATTCAGTTTGCTACATTTATCAGTAATGCCTGAATGTGGGATTGTGTCAAAAGCCATTGCCAAATCGAGGTGTGCTGTGTGCACAGATTTTCCCTCGTCAGTGGCCTTGGTCACATTTTCAGAGAAATCCACCAGATTTAACAAGCAGGATCTGCTCTTCATGAAGCCAAATTGGGTAGGATCTAGAGTTTGGCAGTCACCTATGTCTTTATTTATGAGGTCCATAATAGGTTCCATGGCTTTACAGATGAGGCTGGTCAGGGTTATGGGTCTGTAATTCCCTGGGTCTGTTGCTAGGCCAACTTTGTGGAGGGGAATAACTGTTGCTGTTCTTCATTCCGTATGAATAAAGCCTGTGGTTAGGCTATGATTGAAAAGGGTACTTAGTGGTGATGCTAGTTCATGTCTTAACCTGTTTAGAATACAGCCTGGGATGTTGTCTGGTCCCATAGAGGCAGTGTTTTTTGCCTTGGAAAAGGCTTTGAGGACCTGTTCTTCCAATATGTTGGGTGTGAGGAGTTTGGGGGAAGGTTTGTTATAAGTTAGGAGGGTATAAGGGAGTGAAATTTTCACCAGACCTCTCCGCTAGCAGGTTTGCTATCTCTGTCAGTAGTTTGTACCAAAATCCCTATGTATTCTCACTTTCATCTCTGCAATGAAAGCATTTTTATTCATGGTGTAATTCTGCCTGTGGTGGTGACATGAGTGTTTGCATCACCACAAAGGTCACTTATGTCTCTCTGTGCATGCATGTGTGCATGCATGCTTGCCCCCATGTGCCAAAGGCTACCATCATCTGTTGTGTCACTCATACCCATGTCTCAGCTCCCTGCAACATGATGAGCCCCCGTTCTCCAGCTGAGGCTCTGTCTTTGGAGAAATTGTTTGAGCCAGGTGGGACCCCACTCCTCCCCCGATAGGCACACCCATCCTTCCTTCATGTGCCTTCAAGCACCTGAGCTGCTTGTTAAACTTGGGCTGCCTGAATTGTAATCAAGCATTATTCCTCTATGCCATTGGCACAGCCATCACTCTACTTCTTTGTTAGTGGTACAGAATGAAAGGGGTTAAGGTGGTGCTTCCTTCCTCCCAAATACAGTATAAAAAGCATTAATTTAAAATGTCTTTTGCAAACAAGCTTCCGAACAACTTTCTGTTGTGGTCCCGTTGGTATTTAGACTGACTTATAAAGGGCCACAGTAGTAAGACCAAACTTGCAAAATCCCAAACAAAGCAAAACTGGACCAGCAAAGTGTAGAGTAATGTTTTTTTCACAAATGGCAGGCCACACTGCATCCCCACAATGCCACTGTTTGCTCTTTCTAGCCTAAATTACTTTGCAGTAAAGTAACATATTTGTTAATTTCTTTGGTATCTTAAAAATAAATGGCATATTTTTGTCTGTGTATCTTTAAATGTCTTTCCTAAGATCACTGATGCATTATTCCAAGCTGTTGGGTTATCTCACAGTATAACCTGGACTATCAAAGCCAAAACCTTCCACAGAGCCATATGGCTGACGTATGAACTAAGCCTGCAGGCTTAAGGGTGCATAAGCAGCCATATGAGAGTGAACACCACAAACTATATCTTGCTGCCGGTCCAAATGCAGGTCTCACACCTGTCAGTCTTTTTTTGTGTGATCATTGGTATTTTTCTGCTTTCAACGGTTCATATAAGTTCACTGTTAGGAAACCTTCTTTGTTTTTTATTATAGTTATTGTGATTTAATACTGTTTGATGTCAGCTAGGAGGGAAAAGTTTGACTGTAATAGGCTGATTCCTTATAATGATATCCAGTCTCTGTGTCTTTTTTGCTTAAGTGCAGAACATGACTATAAAAACTGCATTATTTGTCAGTTTGTACCAAAAACCCTACATGCATATCTTTCCTTGCATAATATTTATTTGGAGACCCAGCATCTCAAGTGCCTTGTCCAAACTAAAATGGCAGATTCTTCCACACCCAGTGTCCGGCCTCATTATGAAAAAGAAAGTCAAAAGGCCTAGGCCTGATCCTTTGTCTGCCCAGTCGAACTTGGACATACCTGTTGAGATTTCAGAATCTGTGATATGTTTGACTTCTTCTCAGACTCCTACTACTACAACCCAGCTAGAGGTCAATGTGGTGTCCACTTCTCACATGTCCAATACGATTACCTTACCAATACAGTAGAGAAGGGGGAACCTCATCTTATACTTCCTGAAGGACTGGAAGGTAGTCCCCAAATATTAGTTCAGGAAAAAGTACTAGAGTCCTTAATAGAGGTACAGCAGGGTGGGATCTGTCATGACTTGTTAAAGTGGATGTTACTACCAAGAAGAAACAAGAAATGAAAAAATGTTTCTTATCTTCATTCCAGGAAAAGGAATATTTGGAATTTTCCCATGGCCTATATAACACTGTTTTGGCCTTAAAACAGCATTCCTTCTGCTCCTTCTCCTTCTTCCTCTCAGAAGAGACAACTTGAGACATCCTTAGAGGAAGACGAGGAAGAGTGTGATTCAAATGAACATTCACTGGCCTACTCATCCCAAATTCAGTCCCTAGATGAAGTTGCTTCTGATGATGAGGAAACCTTATCCTCTGATTCTTCTGTAGAAGAATTCTTCTTTGGGAAAACCATTTATAAGATGATGTAGCATTTTGAGTGGAAATCCAGAGAAATATATGATCTGTAAAAAAAAAAAAAAAAATTACAGTTTAGTAGAGGTGGACATCCCTATGCCTGTACCCACAACAGCAGACAAAGGAGATAATATCTCACATGGTGAATAACTGCTAGCACAGAAATGCAAAGCTCTGAAGATGGAGGCTCAACATGAGAGTCGGCATTGTAAGGTACAAATGGTGTTCTATACCAATTTTTCCATGAAATTCCTATTATCCAAACCACACCAGCAGTGATTATTTGTAGACTCATACAGTTTTCTGTGACATGTGATTCATTAAAATGTGCTTTCAGTAAAATGTATACTCAAATTAATTTTTTCAGTGAAAAGGCAATTCGATGAAATGAATTGCACCCACATATATCTATGTTTCTCTCTCTCTCTCTTTATGTGTGTATATATATATATATATATATATATATATATATATATATATATATATATATCTGTATGTGTATATATATATATATATATATATATATATATATATATATATATATATATATATATATATATATATATGGGCTCTAGGACTGATGCATTAATGGCCGTTTCACAGAATCCTAAACGGCCGAGCATACTACCGGGAAAGTGTTATTCACCAAAGAAGCACTTTCACAGAATTATGCCTGCAGGTAGAGGGAGTTGTGGGGGAGTGACTGTTGCGGAGATCATACTATGGTGCGAATAAGGGAATTTTTTTATTTTCCCAACTGTAGTGCGATCTTGGACTGAGAATATTAAAGTAGGGGGGATGTGAGGGGCACAGCCCCCCACATGGTGGGGTGCAGGGGGGCTTGCCCCCCTGCATTAAATGTTTTTTTTCTTTCTTTTTTTTTTAACGCACTTTAACGAAAGTGCTTTTTCAGTAAAATCACTTTCGTTAAAGTGTGTTCGGTGAAGTTGGATTCGGACTGTTGACGTTTCGTTCAACAGTTCTAGATCTCTCTCTCTCTCTATATATATATATATATATATATATATATATAAAAAAAAATATATATATATATATATATATATATATATTTACGTATGGATCTACTTCAGTAGATCGAACCTTTAAATGTTCGAAGACGATATGGCCAAGAACATACCATCGAACATTTAAAAGTTGGAAAACTGAACAAAAAAAATAAAAAAAAAAAAACAAAAAACAAAACTAAACCTGCGTAGCAGGGGGGCAAGCCCCCTGCACCCCCCACACCCCCCACTACTTAAATATACCAACTCCAAGATCGCACTACATTGCGGAAAAGGGAAATATTCCCATTCTGCACTGTACGCGGATCTACAGTCAGTCCGTTCGAACTTTTAAATGTTCAGTGTTATGGTCTCGGCCATATCGTCTTCGAACATTTCAAAGTTCGATCTACTGAAGGGGACCTATATATATATATATATATATATATATATATATATATATATATATATATGTATGTGTGTGCGTTAGAGACATGCAGTAGGTGGATAGGACACTCTAAACTGGCCATAGGCTTGAGTGTGCGTGCATATGCGCATGTGTGTGGTATGGAAGAACAACCACAGCAGGACTAGCCACCCAGTGGTGTGAACAGTGACTCTAGTTGATTGTGTCCCGTTGGTTTGTTAATTCCCATTTAATCTGACTGAATTCTTTTTCCAACTTTTTTAGTCATTTCTACTTCATAGGAACATGATTATGTTACATAGTAGAAATGCATTACATTTGGGATAAGGAAATTTCATCTTACCCACACTGTTTGCATGATATGTGTTATTATAATATGTGGAGAGGTGGGGATGTGGGGACATATGGGGATCTTGCCCCTTGCAAAACTTTGTTTTTGTGGTTGTTACAGTGTGATTTTATCTGTCCACGTGGTGCACGATCGTGACTTGCCATTTCTTTAGATGATCTGAGTTGGGGTTATGTACAGGTGTGCAGCTTAGTTTTTCAGTAATGTGTTATCTTAGTATTTGTATATTTAGAACTTGCAGGGGTATGTGGATATGGAGGGTGTTGTTTATGATTACTTCAGTGAGTTAGGTGTCAATTTAATTACACACACACACACACACACACACACACACACACACACACACACACACACACACACACACACACACACACACACACACACACTCTCTCTCTCTGTCTAATCTCTGCTTCTGTAGATGCACAGTAAGATTATTTCTTGTCCGTAAAGAAGCAATTTTAAAAGTTAAAGCAGAAAGGTGCAATACTGGACCTAGTTCACATAAAAAAAATATAAAAATTAATGAGAGGTTTAAATTGTGTTCCTGGCATCAGTCTTTTGTATGTTGCACATAATAACAGATCAAAAAGTGCACCTGCAAAACTTGTAGATCTCTTGTCACAGTACATTTTGAACTGTTTTGTGAAGCCCCAGACTGAATTGTAAACTAGGGGCTAAAAAGTATATTTAGATAATTACACTAAAGTAAAATATTTCATTGTTTTAATTATATAATTGAATCTGTAGTTAAAGTAACAGCTTATATAATATGCCTTTATCAAAAAAACATTGTTGAAACCCATGTGGTCAAAACCATTTGGAAGACAGTGCAGTTAATTGAAAAACTAATATAAAGCCACATAACACCCACCAACAACACAATGTTCACCCCCACTCCCCCTGTTAATTGTTTATACCAACTCCGACATTGCACTACAGTGGAGAAAAAGATAAAGTCCCCAATCCGTACTGTACCATGATCTCAGTCGGAATGATTCAGTGAATCAAATCGTCAACCATATGGTCTCGACCATATGGGTTTTGACAATTTGGTCCTTCAGCAAATTGAGATAGAACCATCCTAAACCACACTGTTCTATTGGCAGGATCAACTTATCCTGCTTGACCCTTGCTCTCTTCCCTTCCCACATTAAATCCTTCAGCTATTTATTTATTACTATCCATAACTTCTCCTCTGGTTAATAAATATATGCCTGACCTGTGTATAAAATTAAAGGGACTAAAACATTTTTACTGCTTGTATCTTGCTATTTTTATCCATAGGCAAGAGCTTCCAGTTTCTCAGCTTTTGTATTATCTTTTATTTAGTCTCTTCCCACATATCTTTAGCTGCCATAATATAATCCTTTTTAATCTATACTCATAAATACTTAATTTTATCATGTCCCCATAAATATGGGTATTGCTGAACCAGTTCATGTGTAGATTTGTAATGTAGCCTTCGTTTTATCTTCATTAATTTTATATCACCCGCCAATAAATGGAACTCTCTCAGAATGTTCTACAACACTGAGATGTCCTTTTCTGGTTCCATGAGGTTCAGAATAATATCATCTGCAAATAAAGCCAACTTTTCATGAACACCATACCAATTATATCCTTGAATTTCTGAGTACATTATTTTCTTTGGCAGTGGTTCCGAATGTAACACAAATAACAAAGGGTAAAGAGGACACCCCTGCCTGGTTCCTCTGGTTTGACACAAATCATCAGAGAGGATCCCTCCTTCTCGTAAAATCCCAGCTGACTCTGTCAAAAGCTTTCTCTGCATCAAGACTCGCCAACAACAGCAGTATTTTAGCATTTGCTGATGTTCATCGTGCATTACAGCTGCAGTAATTACATGTGGGTTTTCAGCCGGCAGGCGGTCCCTCGGTCGGCCGAATTCCAAAGTCTTGGTCCGGCGTCGGTTGTTGTCGCGTACTCTTCTGACGTCAGGAAGGCTAGAGTATAAAAGACACAGTCGACGCCATCTTCTCCAGTCTTTTTTGCCACGCGGTGCCCGAAGCAGAAGCAGTTCGCAAGTGCCGGTCGGCCAGCTCCTGAATTACGAAAAAATTTTGGAACCGAAGTCTTCATTAAAGCTAAGTACCCCGTTGGGGAATCTTTTCTTGCCTCAGACCGATGTCAGAAAAAGTTAATAATTGTATTTCTTGTGGGAAGCAAATACCGCATAAGGATTTCCATTCCCTTTGCATACCTTGTTTGGGCCCAGACCACGACGTCTCGGGCTGCCGCTTTTGTGCTACCTTCAATAAACGCACTATCAAGCGTCGGGCGGAGTTCGCCCAACACTATTTTGGCAAAGCGTTTAATTATAAAATGTCGTTGGATACTCCGACTACCGCTATGTCCAGAAAACGCAAAGAAAAGGACCGTCAGTCGAGAACTGCGGTCTCCACCGACACCACGCCGAAACAAGCTCCACGTGGGCCGGTTCTCAGTGAGACGCCTTTGCAGTCCCTGACTACCGACGACACCTCGGCAAGGGCCTTCTGTACCTGAGACCGCTGGTTCTTCGGTCCCTTCCCAAACTACAACCGAAGCCCCTGCTCATGTCGAACCCACCAATGTGGCTAGATCTACATCCACCCATGGTGTATTTAGGCCTTCATCTTCATTCTCCATCAAGGCCTTTACAAAAGCCAAATCAGCCAAGCAACTTTCTAGGCCTGCCTCACAAGGCCCAAGACCTGGGCCCACGCCTAGAAGCACATGCTTAAAATGGCTGAAGACCTGATCACTCTTATCAGAGGCTCACAGGCCCCTCGGACAAGAGACCCAGAGTAGAGGAGGATTCTCCTCCTTCTGACCAAGAATCCATTTTATCAGAACATTCTGATGCTGAAGAACAATCTTATTCACCCTTTGAGGATTCGGATGCAGAGCAGTCTATTCCTTCTGTATCCCCCCCTGAGGATTTTTCCTTTGGGGAAACTTTACACTCCTTGAGAGAACACTTCCATTGGGAAGGCCAAGACTTTTCAGACTCCAAGAAAAGACTTAGGGAATTCCTCTGGTTACCTCAGCATAGACCTCTGGCTATTCCTCCTGTTTTGGAGGTTTTGGATGATGTATACTCGGAGGCCTGTCTAAATCCTGATTCTCTGCCTCCTGCACCAGTTAAGCCGGATAGGTATTACAGAGTTCCTAATTCTCATTAGTTCCTCTATAAAGGCCATAATGCAGACCCTGAAACTATTTCTCAAGATCCTAAAGGAATTAAGGCCTCCACGGCCAAGAATCCACTGCCTACGGAAAGGGAATCTAGATCACTAGAAAGGTGGGGTAAGAAGGTTTACACCTCGGCCACCCTTGCCATGAGGGCCTTAAACTGCCAGTTTCATATGATTAAATATCAGCAATTTCTGTTATCACAATTAAAAACAAAAATGTCACAACCTGAACAACCAGATTTAAAAGAGTTGCAGGATATGATGCATAGTGCTGAACAAGTGGGCAAGCACACCTTACAATGTGTTTATGATGCACTAGAGGCCTCCAGCAGATCAGCAGCCACTGGAGCAGTCATTCGCAGACATGCATGGCTAAGGGAACAAAATCTTCCAGACCAGGTGAAAGCAAAAATTCTGGATGCACCGTTACATAAGGATGTTCTTTTTGGTGGTAATGCTGAGGATATTTTACGAAAATGGAAGAAAAGGCAAAATCTATGCAAACTGTCAAAGCTTTCTTACAGGTTCAGCCACCAAGGTTCAGCAGGAATTGGCCTTCAAAAAACTGGTCCTTTCCAACCACTGACAAAGCCCAAAGAGGCAGATACAGACGTGGAAGGGCAGAGGACAACCCCAAGGGTCCTACAGAGGCAGACAATGGCAATCACCAACACCAAGAAGTGGTGGCGACAGTGCACAGCAATACAGAAAGCAGACTCAATGACTCCCTCATTTCCATGCCAAGCAGAATTCAACTGGCAGCACCTTTGGGAGGAAAACTGGCACTATTTGCAAACAATTGGCATATTGTCACAACAGACAAATGGATTCTGGACATAATAAACAGAGGCTACAAATTTCATTTCCACACTCTTCCAAAATGAGAGGCATGCCAAACCTACCACAAAATCAAAGGGTAGAGGCACAACTACAAATCGCAAAGCTCCTAAACATGAGGGCTATACAAAAGGTACCTACGCACCAACAAGCACAAGGTTTTTATTCAAGGCTTTTCCTGGTGCCAAGTAAAGAGCGACTGGAGACCCATTCTGGACTTATCCATTCTCAACACATTTCTTCTAGTACCAAAATTCAAGATGCTCACATTACAGCAACTCCTTCCCATGCTGGGCAAGGGGTTTTGGCTGGTAACATTGGACCTCAAGGAGGCATACCTGCATGTCCCAATCAGACAAAGTTGCAGAAGATACCTCAGATTTCTTGCAGGTTCAAATCACTATCAATTCTCTGCATTGCCCTTTGGCTTATCTACTGCGCCCAGAGTATTCACCAAGTGCCTGGCATCAGTGATTGCATACTGCAGACTTCAAGGGATACAAATTTACCCTTATCTGGACGACTGCCTGATCCAAGCGGACAGCAAACACATGCTTCTCAAACATCTGGCATATGTGACACGCTTACTGCTTTCTCTGGGATACACCATCAACAAGGAGAAATCAAAACTAACACCCTCTCAGAAAATTACCTTCCTGGGTGCCAACTTGGACACAAACACCCAGATGGCTTACCTAACAACAGAAAAACAAGGGCAACTATCTCATTACTTCAAAATGCTTGCAAAAAGTACCAGGCTTACTGCAAGGAAAATCCTGCAGGCTCTGGGATTCATGGCATCTTGCATTCTTCTAATCCCATGTGCAAAGCTGCACATGAGGAAACTTCAATGATACCTAAAAAATCTATGGTCTCAACACAGTCACAGCCTAGAAGTGGAGATTCCAATAATTCCCTGTCTACAAAAGGAATTCATATGGTGGGCCCAAGCATGCCAAGTAAACAAAGGCCTCCCATTCTGCAAGCCTCAAGCTACTCAAGTCATAACCACAGACACCTCAGATTACGCCTGGGGGGCGCACATGAAGGACAGGCGCATTCAGGGCAGATGGCACAAAACAGAAAAGCAATTTCACATCAATCAAAAAGAAATGCTGGCAGTAATAAAAGCAATTTCAGCGTTCAGAGAATTCCTGCATCCAGGACAACTGCTCATAAGAACAGACAACACCACGGTAATGTGGTACATAAACAAACAAGGAGGGACTCATTCATACCCCTTGTGCAGATTAACCATGACTCTTTGGAATCTAGCTCTGGAAAGACAAATAGAACTCCAGGCTCAGTACCTGCCAGGAATGGAAAACACACTGGCAGACACTCTGAGCAGGCATATGACAGATCCTCATGAATGGAAGCTACATCCACACGTATTCATGCAGATTGTTCAAGCGTGGGGAAGGCCAGACATAGACCTATTTGCCTCCCACAAAATCATCAATTAAAAAGTTTTGCTCAAGGACCTCCCACCCAAAGGCTTGGAAAGTGGACGCCCTCTCATTCACATGGACAACTTGGTCAGTTTATGCATTCCCACCACTACCTCTGCTGCCCAAGGTACTTTTGAAAGCAAGAACAGACAAGCCAAGGATGATACTGATTGCTCCAGATTGGCCGAGACAACATTGGTACCCACTATTGAGGAGCCTAACACACACTCCTCCGTGGCCCCTGCCTCTAACACCTCTACTGCTGACGCAGAACAATTTCAAAACTCTTCACAGTCAGCTGAAAACTCTCAGTCTAGCTGCATGGAAAATTCCTTAACTTCACATCAGGCACTACTCTCCAAAGAAGTGCAGGATGTCATTTTGGAGGCTAGAAGACCATCTACAAGAAAAGCTTACTCTGCAAAATGGAAGCGGTTTTGCTGTTGGAATGAAGAACGAGGACAGGATCCTAGAAAATTAAACCTGCCTCAGATTTTACAGTACTTAACTGAACTTTTGAGCAAGGGACTTTCCTTTTCCTCAATCAAGATACATGCCTCAGCAATCTCTGCAGAATTCAATATGGATCCTCCTTTATTCTCACACCCACTACTACGACAGTTCCTCAGAGGGGCTAAGAACATAAGGCCTCCAAGGAAACAACCAGTACCAGCTTGGGACCTTAACTATGTACTGGAAAAATTGACATTGCCTCCCTTTGAACCAGCTGCTTCAGCAGAATTACAATATTTGTCCTGGAAAACAGCTTTTCTCCTGGCCATCACTTCAGCTCGTAGGGTATCTGAGTTACAGGCCCTCATGGCGGTGCAGCCATTCCTCATATTCCATCAGGACAGGGTTTCCCTGCGTACTAACCCTTCCTTTATGCCTAAAGTAGTATCTAGGGTAGCCCTAAACCAGGCCATACACCTTCCTACCTTCTACTCTAATCCTCAAAACAAAGGGAGAGGCTGCTTCATTCTTTAGATATCCATAGGCAGCTACGTTACTACTTGGACAGAACCAAGCCATTCAGAAAATCAGAGCAACTCTAGTTTCCTATGCTGTGGGGTCAAGGGAAGCCTGTAACTAAACAGACCATTTCCAAGTGGATTGGTCACTGCATACGCTTCTGTTATTCCTATCATGGAAAGCTCGTACCTACTGGTATCAGATCACACTCCACTAGGGCCACAGCCACCTCTACAGCCTTCCTCAGAGGAGTGCCTACTAAAGATATCTTGGAGGCAGCCACTTGGAGTTCTGTACATACCTTCACAAAGCATTACCATCTGCCCTTATACTCCAGAACAAGAGCAGGCTTTGCCACTGCAGTTTTGCAGGGCATTCTAGCTCAACCCAGTTCCGTATAGTACCTACCACCCTATACATAGCTTTGGGATTCTACCCACATGTAATTACTGCAGCTGTAATGCACGATGAACATAGTACAGTTTTGTACCTACCATAAATGTAGATGTTCGAGGGCTATTACAGCTGCAGTACAGGTTTCCCACCCTCCTTGCCCTCTTGGTAAGACCTTGGGGTTTGAATACCTATTCATACCTGCTGACTGGGTTATCCTACTATGTTTTATTTGCTTACTTTTGTGTATTACACTAATTTATGTATTGCCTTCCTTTTGGGGGCACCTGACATCTGGGGCAAGAAAGACTGAAGAAGATGGCGTCGGCTGTGTCTTTTATACTCTAGCCTTCCTGACGTCAGAAGAGTACGCGACAACAACCGACGCCGGACCAAGACTTTGGAATTCGGCCGACCGAGGGACCGCCTGCCGGCTGAAAACCCACATGTAATTACTGCAGCTGTAATAGCCCTCGAACATCTACATTTATGGTAGGTACAAAACTGTACTTTCTTCATTCCCCTTGCCTAGCTTGTATTTCATGTGCAAGTTCCATGTGTTTTGGCACATATCTGTGTACTTTTTGTTGTAGGTCATTTGACAGTTGCTTATTTAGTATCATCTTACTCTGTTTTATATATTCTCTTACACATTTATTGATATAAAAGGAATGTTGTACCTTTAATTGCAATTGTAATTTCCCTATAGAAGGCATACTGTGACTGTTCTCTGCTTACACTTGTGATTTGTATTATTTAAGTTAATCTCTTCTAATGTGAGTTAGTTGTATCAGTTCATACTTGTATTTATGAATTGCATTTCTCAGCCAAGTAATCTTAATCCTTCTTAGGTTGCTGCTGTTCACAAGGCTTGGCGTTATGATTCTCTTGCTGTTGTGAAATCACCAATATTAATAAAAGTTACAATGCTTTTATTTTTATCAATTTCAGAGAAGGTACAGATGTATTATGAAAGCCTTGATCAGACTGAAATAGCCCAAGAAGAAAATTGGCAGACAAGAGCAAGAGACTTCTGTCGATTTCTCAGCGCTGTTAACGGCAGTCCAAGGAACATTGGAAAAGATGGGAAGTTTCAGCTGCTGGTCTGTTTGGGAGCAAGGTAATAAAGCATATTTCTAAAGTACCCTCAAATCCTAAGAGTTCAGTAGTATTCATGTGTTTGTACTTTAGCCAGGAAATGTGAGCTACTTTGGAGAATGTGGTGTGTGTCTGTTGTGGAATTACAACACCACTCCAGCCCTCTCATCTTTAAGAAATTTCACTTCTAATTGAAAAAACAAATTAATTTTCTCATCTGTACATTGGTTATCAAATGTTTGGTCTTGTTCATAAGTAATATTCCCTAGCTTATAATTTTTTTCATAAAAATCACTCCTACAGAGTAATTTCATTGTATGTAAGAATTAGTCATATATGGACTTCCATCCTTTTGGTCTGCCTTCAGAGCTTTAAACATTCTCAGATTAAAATTGGTCTCATTCCCATGGTGAGGACATACTATAGCTATAATAATTAGTAAAACATTTAAATTGTGTGTAGCTTTGCAGAGTGGGTCATATTTGCAATTGTACTAATTATATAAACAGTAGACTGGCACACTTGAGCTGGGAATTTACTTAAGGAATCACCACATAGGGAGCTGCATTTTGCTATCAAGTACATACATTGCATATTAATTCTTGAGACAGCTACACGTACTGCTTGCCTGCTAGTGATTTTTAAAGTTAGATTTAAATGAAGGACACAAATTTAAGTGTGGGGGGTACAGACTTTGTGCCTTCGGTGGGAGAAAAGCAGTGTAGTCAGTGTGAAGGGGATAATAGGAGTTTCAGTTTCGAGGAGCTTAGGCTGCGAGTAGATATTCTGAGTTTGAGATGAGAACCTAAGCAAGGACAGTGACCATGATGGAGACTCCTATAAATCAGTAGGGATAAGGCTATAATGGCTGTGGGATGGGTAGGAGATTAGCTTCAGCAAGGGTGTTGTAGTGGTGTTAAACTTAAGGCAGATGAGACAAGAATTAGCTGAAACTTGGTGCAATTAATAGAGGATCCAGAGGTGATACTATAATAGAGGAATAAATACTCCCTCTCCAGTAGTAGATCTTGCATCTGGATTTAGTAGTGGTGCAGTTGTGTTGCAGATGGCTAGGAGTCTGTTATGTTTCCATAAAATGGAATTAACATATAAGGTGAAGGTAAACTGCTGATAAAGAAGAATCTTGGTATATTTACAGTGTGTCATAGAAATAGTGTCTCCATATGGAGATGATAATGACCAGTCTTGAGGAACATGAAATACTTGTCAGTCACAAAGAGTGGTCTCAGGTTTGTTAACAGTTGGTGACTGCCATAAAGAGTAAATCAAGAGTGAGTCCTTGAGATATATTCTGGAGTGGACCTAATTATCAACAGGGAAGAATATGCAGTCCAAGAAACTAGAAACTACAAACTACATCATCAGCTTAGAACAAAGAAGGGATAAGAAGTCATGTAAAAACAGAAGATAATAGGGCTGAACCTTGAGGAACACCAAAGTTGATCTCTTGTTGATACGAGAAAGAGTTCTATATTCTAACTTTGAAGGAGTATCCATTGAGTTAGCTGATGATATGATGGTGGGCAGTAGATTGTATCTTGTTAGTCCATGTAGGAGTTTGGAATGCTGAACCAACTCAAAAGCTTTGATTATATTAATAAAGACTGGTATCTTTGAGTTTAGTTTTCTTCATACTATATAGTCTGGTTGGTGAGGCAATTAAGGAAGTCTCCCTTTCTGAAAGTCATGTTGTTGGAGTCAATAAGTTAAAAGGAATGAGTTGTGGTATAAATTGAGAATACATGATCTGATGTCCTATCTCACCTTCATTCTTAGCAGGTTGGGTTTGGAACCAATCCTTGGTTACGACTCAGCCTTATACAAAAGCTCGAGGTCTTCCACTAGCTCGTGGCTAAAACCCTATCCCATCATGCACCACAAGAGCTCCCCAGATCTCATTTGCCACTAAACAAGATTGGGTGCTCTTCCTACTGGCTCTGGCTAAGTAGTTTTGTCTGCTACATATTTTGTAAAATTGTTAGCTTTTTCAAGCTGTTTAATTCTAGCTAATTGTTACTAAGTAAATTGTCTGTGTTTCGCCTTTCTTTTGCTGTTATTTCTGTTGGCCGTCATTTTTTCCATAAGGTCTTTCTTCCCCTATCCCGGCTTTAAACTACATTCTAGAAAGCCCGTTTTAGAGGGTTTTTCTTTCCCTTTTTTCTGTTTTCCTTAGGCTAGTTTGTTTAAATTAGAGAGCTGCCCTAGCCGGTTTGACTTAGAGGGCTTTTCCCTCTGTTTTCCTCCTTAAATTCTTCAAGGCTAGCTCGTTTAAGTTAGAGAGCTGCCTTTGTCCATTTAAGTTAGAGGGCCTTTCCCTTGGTGTTTTGGTGTGATCATTTTTTGTACTTATTGTAAAATAAATAAATAAATAAAATAGTAGTAGAACATATATAGCTATATTTTTGTCTCTATAGTTTGTTAGCTGCTTGCCTGTTATTGCTGATTAGTCATGTCTTCTAAGGATTCCAAGGAAGCAAAATCCTCTGCATCCAGAAAATGTCTATAACTGATGGACATACCATTTGTGTGTACTGTCTTGGAGCAGTATACCTTCAAGAGTCCTGTGCCATCTGTCACTCCTTTAGTCACAGGGTAGTATTAGAGGGAAAGAACAAGCTTATTCTGGGAGTCTTGTTGATGGCCCTTTTTTCCTGAAGCAATTGAAGAAGGTCAGGGTCCTTCAAAGTTGGGCGAATCCCCTTCCTCGAAATCGGACAAGTCGGGGAAAAGGTCCTCATCTTCAAGTGCTTAGTTCCAGAACCTGCCCTTGCCATGAACCTACGTAGTATTCCTTCCCTTTATGTACTCTCAAAAGGACCATACTTAGTACCACATTACACCTCTCTCTCCATTGTGTCTACTATGCATTTGCATAATTTTATACAAACAAAAATTTTTATTGTTGACCTATTGAACTATATCAATGTAAAATTGGTACTTAGCTTCTTTTTAATGCAACTTTAACTTTATGCATGTAACCCAACATATGTGAATCTTTTTGCTATAACTGCTATTATATCAATATTGCTTAAAATTGTACTTGTTTAAAATGTACTACTGGAGCTTTTCTCTTCGGGTCTCCACTGAAAATGGGCCACAAGCCCAGTTGGACAAACCCTGTTAACAAAGGCCAATAAATAAATAAATAGTCGGAGCCATCTAAAAAAATTACCTAAAGTTCCTTCTTCGTACCTGAAGGCTGTCGGGCCCGAGAAGTCTTCTACCTCAGCTTCTTCAATTTCAGTGCCATTGGAATTTCATTTACAGAGCCTTTCCCCCAAATTGGAGCCAGTATCTCCCACTCTAAGGTCTCCATTGTTGCAGTCCTATAGATTTCCTGCTCCCTCCACTCAGTCTTTCAGGAGCTTGTCTGATGATGATGTGGATCGTTTGGTACAAAGGCTCTTGAGGACACCGGCACTCACCAAATTGTTGGGAGATCCAACCAAGCGGGCTTCAGAACAGACCAAACCTACCCTTTCACCATCAATTCCTCCTCTGATCCGATCTCGGACCTTGGAGATAGAATGTCCAAAACTGATTTTAGTGGAACCATTGGAACTGATAACTATCACAGGATGTTTAGGTTTGACTATTGCTCCGACATCCTCTGTTCCATCCGAACTAGAGGAGTCTAGGAGCCGACACTCTCCAGTCAAGTACAGGGAGGGGAGTCGGGTCGGGCAGTTGTCAGATCTGAACTTGCTTCTTGGGGCATTGGCTCGGGTGAGCTTGGCTCCTACGTCAGCCTCGGAGCCAACTCTCTTGGTTCCAGGGATTCCCTCTGGTTCCTCAGAGCCGGAAGTTTCCTTGGACCGGGGGTGGGGGGCTTTTGAGGTGATGAGGAGAGCATTGTCTCCACAGACAGGTCAACTCTCGGGTCAGGACATTCTTCCCCCAAAGGCACCTGTGTCTGTCTCAGTACTACTGCATCCACAGAGACCATAGCCCTCAGGATTCCCCATTGGGTGACCCCCCTGTCTTCCAAAACCTCTCCAGAATACTCTTTTGAAGACATCCCTTGGAAGAGACTATGTAAGAAGAAGCATTTAGACTCCCATAGGAGTCCATCACATTGGATACAGACCTTGATGATTCGGAAGGGTCCCCATGGTCGCCCTCTGAGGATGTCTCCTTCGCAGACATCCTGGAGATACTAAAACAGAGAGGCACTTGGAAGCCCATCAGCCCTTCTGAGGAGGAGTCTGTATACCTGAAGGCTTTTGGGTCTCACCCTTTCATCACTTGGGTGTCTCCGCCTTTCGACGAGCTGATAGACTTAGTTTGTTGAAAGGAGTGGGAGTCTCCAGACTCAGTGGAACTTATTCCTCAGAGGCCAAACAAATGCATCACATCACCTAGAGACAAAAATTTTCTAACCAAAGTAGTCCCAGTAGATGCTGTGGTGGTGGTGGTGGCAGCCACCAAAAAGGAACTTTCAGAGACATCCTCTTCTGTCCATCCGCTGAACAAAGAATCTCGTACGATTGAAAGATACAGAAAGTGCATCTTCTCTTCAGCGACTTTTGCACTTAGATCGCTGAATTATCTGACTCACTGTACTAGGCTTTAGAGGGTTCTCCTGAAAGAGCTAGGAGATGCCCCTTCAGCTACTGAACCTTGGAGGGTATCAGAGAAGGTTTCCTCTCAGCTCTCCACCTTAAACTCAGTCATCAACTCCTCCATGAGGCTCATTTCTTATGCATTGGATGGAGCGAGCAGGGCAGTGGGTTCAAGAATTTTCCTAAGGAGACATTCCTGGATGCACTTGTGTGACTTTGTGGAGACCTTTAAATCTTCTTTTGTGAATGTCACTTTTGATGGATCGTCTTTGTTCAGGCCAAAAGTCAAGGACACACTAACCAGGTGTGCACAAGAAAGAAAAGACTCTCTCTGCCGTAGGAGTCCATTTTTCCCTACCTACCAGACCTTATCCAAAGGGTCAGAAAGGAGGAAAAATGTGGTTTTGAAAATCCCATCGAGCTTTCCAAGACACATGTGGTGATTCTTCCCCCAGGGGCAGAGGGGGAAGTGCTAATGGAAGATACCAACCACGTGGCACAGGGGGTCTGCAAAACCAGGGGAACAGGGAATCTTTCCTTGGTAAGCCCTTTCAGCGCTCCTGAAAGGAGGCCTGCCTGTCCATCTCTGGAGGCAATTGGGGGCCATTTATCTTTGTACCCCAAAGTCTGGCTAACAATAACAAAAGACAAATGGGTGCAAAGCATCGTATCCAGAGGTTAGTCCATACCCTTTTCCTTCCCCATCCTACACACAAAAAACATCCCAGACGTTCCACCCAGTCAAAGGGAACAGGCAACTCTAGAAATACAAAAGTTGCTAGACAAAAGAGTCATCCAAACAGTTCCCCCCCCAGACCAAATAGGATCCAGAACTTACTCAAGGTTCTTTTTAGTTCCAAAGAAAACGGGACTGGAGACCCATCCTGGATCTCAGCAAATTAAACAAATCAGTAAGAAAGTCAAAAGCTCTGGATGGCAACACTGCAGTCAGTCCTCCCTTTTCTGGGAAAAGATGATTGGATGTGCTCTATAGACCTCCAGGATGTGTACTACCACATAAAAATGGACAGGTGATCCAGAAGTCATTTGCGCTTTTGGCTGGGAGCCAGTCACTACCAGTTCCGAGCTCTGCCCTTTGGCCTCACTACAGCCCCCAGTGTTCACAAGTGTATGGCAGTAGTAGCGGCTCACTTGAGACACCTGGGATTCCGAGTACCTAGACTGGCTCCTAACCGCCACCACTGAGCAGCTGCTATCCAAAGTGAGAGACACCACCTTGCATCTCTGCTCTCACCTAGGAATCCCAGTAAACTATGAAAAAACTGCCTTGTTGCTATCTCAGCATATCGTTTTTATAGGAGCAGATCTAGACACAAAAAACATGATGGCAAAACTTCCCCCCAAAAGGCCATCAGGTCCTAGACTTTCTTTCCAAGAAAAAAGTACAAGCAAGAACCGTTCTTAAAGTCTTGGGAACCATGGCAGCAGCAATAACTCCAATTCCATTAGCACGTCCGCACATGAGAGTTCTACAGTAGCTACTGTTCACTGAGTGGTCCATGCAGGAACTACCCATGTCCCACCAAATTTTGATAATGGAATCTTGCAAGAAAGACCTTCGTTGGTGGCTTTACTCCACTCATATCACATTAGGTCGACCCTTTGTTCTTCCCCAACCATTAGCCACAGTGACTATGGATGCTTCCCAGATAGGGTGGGGGTGCATTATCTGGGAAGGACAGTCCAAGGCACTTGGCAAGAACATGAGGCCCATTTACACATCAATATCCTAGAGATGAGAGCAGTGCTTTTAGCGTTGCAGGCATTTCAGGACTCTCTTCCACTAGGAACTATTGCAGTACAGACAGACAATATGTCAGTTGTGTGGTACATAAACAAACAAGGAGGAACCAGATCTTATCCCCTTTGTCGAGAGGCCGTTAAAGTATGGCAGTGGGCGACCTCCTTCCAACACTTTCTGATAGCAGTGCACGTCCTGGGGAAATCCAGTGTGATAGCAGACAAACTCAGCAGAGCTATTTTAATGCCTCATGAGTGGTCCCTAAAACAAGAAGTGGCAGAGAAGATTTTCCTCAAATGGGGCCAGTGTTGCTTCAACCATTTTGCCACATCCATAAGCACCAAATGCAGCAACTACTTTACCCTGATCTCTCCTCTGGGGGAGTCACCAAGGGATGCAGTTGTCCACGACTGGCCCTTGGGTCTTCTTTACACTTTTCCTCCCTTTCCATTGATACCCAAGTCCTTCAGTAAGCCAGTCACTTGGGAACGAACTTGATACTCATTGCCTCATACTGGCATCATCAAATCTGGTTCCCCTTCTTGTGGCTTCATCTCTAGGAGGAGCCTTGGATTCTGGACCTAGTTGTGGATCTCCTGACTCATGCATTAGTGATGCTCAATCCCTCCCTTCAGACCCTCAAATTGACAGCTTGGATGCTCCGATTCCAACCATAGCCAGGCTCCCTAACCTTTCTCCATCAGTAAAACATATCCTGATCTTGTCTCATAAGGTTTTGACGAGAAAGTTATATAGAAGCAAATGGAAAAGATTTTCTTCATGGGCCTTGAATAATCACATTGATCCCTTCTCTGCCCCAATATCTTCCATTCTTGAATTCTTAGCAAAGCTGTTTAATGAAGGGGCAGCTGCAGCTACTATTCGAGTTCAGTTAGCAGCAATATCAAATTTCCATTTAGGTGAATCAGGTCCCAATGTGATATCCCACAGACTTTGCAAAGCCTTTCTCAAAGGTACTCTTTTATTAAGACCACCTATTAAGGTCTCTCAACCACCATAGGACTTAAATATTGTCGTATCCCCTTTTGAGCCAGCATAATCCTGCGTTCTTAAGTATTTGACTTGGAAAACAATTCTTTTGATAGCAGTTACTTCTGCTAGAAGAGTTTCAGAGCTGCAAGCATTGTCAATAAAGCCCCCCCATACATGCTTTTACACAAAGACAGAGTATCCCTAAGAGTAAACCCATCATTTCTACTCAAAGTATGCTCAGAATTTAACCTGAACCAATCCATAGAACTTCCATTTTTGTTCCCCAATTATGGCAACAAGGCAGAATATATGCTGCATCAACTGGATGTACATAGACAGTTGCATTTCTGCTTACACAGGACAAAAGACTTTAGAAAATCCGACCAGTTATTTGTATCCTTTTCAGACTCAAAGGTGTTCCCGTGTCTAAAGTCTCACTTTTGAAATGGCTATTAGATTGCATTACCTTTGCTTACCAATCTCAAAATAAAGAACTTTCCCATAAAGTAAAAGGTTGTTGTACAAGAGCCATTGCAACCTCTTCTGCCTTTCAGGCGAGACTTTCCCATAAAGTAAAAGGCCATTGTACAAGAGCCATTGTAACCTCTTCTGCCTTTCAGGCGAGACTACCTATTGATACCATTTGTGCTGCAGCAACATGGGCAAGGCCTCATACCTTCATCACTCATTACAAAGTTGATTTGGCCTCCAGGAACAGAGCCTGCTTTGGGTCCACTGTTCTGAAGAATGTACTCCCTTGTGCCACCCAAGAAAGATGGTGCTAGGGACGTTGTCCCAACCTGCTAAGAATGAAGGTGAGATAGGATAACATCACATAAAGAGGTTATGTACTCACCATAATGTTTCATGTGTGTTGTCCATCTCACTTCTTTCTTACATCCCACTCTCCTTCCCCCATCCATTGGATCCTGGAAGACCGAGCTGATGCAATTGGCTATTAATGTTCTCTGACCTTCTTGATTGCTCTGTTAAGTATTCAGTAACCTTTATTTAGCTATATCTGCAAACAAGATCTGGGGAACTCTCGTGGTGCATGATGGGATAGGCTTTTAGACATGAGCTAGTGGAAGACCTCAAGCTTTTCTATAAGGCAGACTCGGATCCGAGGATCAGTTCTGAACCCAACCTGTTAAGAATGAAGGTGAGATGGACAACACACATAGAACATTATGGTGAGTACATGACTTCTTTTTTTTTTTTTTCCAATTACCTTAGAGGAAAGGTAGAAGAGTAAGACTGGTAAGAAGTGAGATGCATCAGATGACCATGCTTGGGAAAAGGAATTAATGTGAATACATTCTACAGATTTGAAGTACTCTATTGCCAAGTAACAGGCTGGTGATAGATAATAGCTGAGAGTAAGTAATAGCTGATAATCAGGAGTGGGCGTAGCAAGTAAAGGCAGACCCTGTGATGCCACTAACTTCTCTTGAATCCCAAACACTGTCCACAGATGTTTCAGACTTTTCTTGTCAAGTTTATATTGGCAAACTGAGAGCAGTACAGGAAAAAACACTTAAGCATAAAAAAGCTGGTATTAATCTGAACTCTGCAGATATTCAAATTACTGTGTAAGGCAGGTAATCTGATTTTTTTTTTAATTTAATTAATAAATTATTTGTTAACCAGCTAAGTGGACTAGTCGATGGACCCTTTTCAGCAATTACCAATACTGCAAGGGGTATGTATCATCAAAACTGAAGAAGAATAAGATGGTCAGGGTCTTAGTAAAGCATGATCTTGAAAGTTCACCAGTGGAGTTCAGAGAATCTATAACATTTATTGTTGCAGTAGATTCAAATGACAGAGTACAGAAAGAGTTCTGGGTAGATATCAAGAAGGTTGTGTCCGAAGAATGGTAAACATCCCTTCAGAAAGTCTAAAAGCAAAAACAGTCAAATTGACTGACTAGTGGGAACTTGAATATTGCTCAGAAACAAAGATCAGTTAAAGCCAGATAACAAAGAGATGCAGTTGCGAAACATAGCTGGAATCTCCAAAGTGCTGACAGATGAGACAAAACAGGACTATCATGACATATTCAAATAGGATAGAAACATGCTAGAGTGAAGAACAAGACTGTCATTTCAAAGCTAGGTTGTGTAATACGTAATAGACTGCACCCCCACCCCCCCCCCAACTAAATATACCAACTCCTAGATCACACTACAGTGAGGAAAAGGGAAAAACTATAAAAAACTATTCTCTTTTCTCTCTCTTTTTTCTCTTCCTCTTCCTCCTTCTTACTTTCTTAATATTTTTTCTTGGTACCCCTCTATTTTTTCTTTTTTTTCCTCTTTTTCTTATTATCAGTCTCTTTCTCTCTTTAATAAATTATAATTACTGTTTTAATTGCTATTAACTTTTTTTTTTTGTTACTTTTACATTTCTTATGAATGTCTTTTCTCTTTTTTTTTGTTTTTCATGTACTAAATGTTCAATGTTTCTGTGTTTTGGTTATATTTAGAATTTAGAAATACTAAAACAAGATTTTTTATTTGCACCTTATTCTATTCTTCCTTATTGACTTGTTTTGTGTAATATGTAATTTGCTTTTTCTCTTTTTGTGGTTTTCTTCCCTTGGCCTCCTAAAAAACTGAAATATATATCCAGTTAGACTAGCCCGTTAACAAATGTAAAATAAAAATAAATAAATAAATAAAAATAAATAAAATGTGGTTCTTGTGATGGTCGCTAGGTTAGTCCACTAGTTAGTTTCCTGGGGAAAACATTTGTGGAAGTGATCATTCGCTGAATTTAACTATCGATTTCTTGACTTCGATAAATAGGTATTTGATGCCTTGTGTTTTCGACAAAGTGATATAGATCACAAGAAAACACTAGCGCCATCAATTCTTTTTTTCTTTATTGGAATGTACCAGCCACAGACTGCAGTTTCACTCATTGGCCAACCCCCCCCCATCCACCTACTCTACCCCTAACCCTAGCTATACACATTACCTTATAAAAAAAAATTCCCTAACAGCCTAACATTACTACTATTCAGACAAGGTTTATGTGGTGGCATTGTTTTTTTTTTTTTTTAGTTAACTGATCAGAACAGGAGAGCATTTGTTTTCCCTTTACAGTTGGTTGAATTTTTTCTATTCAGTGAGTAAACCAACACACACACCATGTATATATGTATATGTATGTGTGTATATATATATATATATATATATATATATATATATATATATATATATATATATATATATATATATATATATATATATATATATAGGTTCATAGGTAGGTACTAGGCTATTTGCCCTAGGGCCTATATAAGCCTAGCCAAGGGTACCCTGGCTTTTGCCACCCAAGAAAATTATTTTCCTGTGCCACTGTCGAGCAGAGCCACAGAAGTGATCCCCGGGGTGAATTTCCTATCTCCCATCCAGTCATCAAGATTTTTCTTGAAGAGTGCTAATGAGGAGCGTTGTTTGATATTGATAGGTAGTTTGTTCCAGAGTATGAGAAGTCTCTGGGACAGGGATCTATCCCTCCAGCATGTTCTGTTTATTGTGGTGACAAGGTTTAGGTCCCTAGAGCGTGTAGCTCGTAGGGATTGGGATTTCTTTAAGTGGAGCATGTCTAAAAGCTCTGGGTTTGACATAGCTTTGTGTATTAGGCAGAGATCGTCTCTGAGTATGTGATATGCGACGGAATAACGCTGCAGTTTTTTGAGACGGTCTGCGTAGGGCATCTGTTTGAGGCCAGTAATCCTCTTTGTGAGGTATTTCTGTGGCCTTTCCAGTTGTTGTAGATGTCTTGTGAGGTACATACCAAAAGGGGCATTGTACTCTATAATGGGTCTAATGAATGATGAGTAGAGGGGAACAATGACCTCTTTTTTCTTGGATGAAAAACCTTTTGTGATGAGGTGTGCCATGTAGAAGGATTTCCTGACTACTGTTGCGATGTGATTATCAAAGGAGAGACTACTGTCCACCTGTGTCCCAAGGTCTCTTATCACACTTTCGGTGTTAAGTAGACTACCGCCTATGTGGTAGTTCATGGGTACAGAGTTTTTACCAAAAGGGATGACAGTGCACTTTTTGGCATTGAGCTTGAGGCCATGGCTTTGACACCAGGCATCTGTCTCAGCGAGGCCTTTTTGTAGGATGTCCACATCTTTTGGAGTTTTGATTATGGCTCCTAGTTTGCAGTCATCTGCGAACTTTGTTAGCCAAAGACCTTCTGTGTTGGCCTGTACTTCAGAGAAGTAGATACCAAACAAGAGAGGACCCAGGACTGAACCCTGTGGTACTCCACTTGTCACTGGTCTGAAGTTGGATTTGGAGTCTGCTACTTTCACAGTGTGGGTTCTGTCAGTGAGCCAGTTGGCAACCCATCTTGTGACATAGGGATTTATACCTAGTTTAGTGAGTTTATCTATAATTCCAGAGTGGGGAATAGTGTTGAAAGCCCTGGCGAGATCTAGATAGGCTGTGTGAACCACCTTACCCTCATCTACAGTTTTGGTGACTGCTTTAAAGAAGTCTATCAGGTTTAGGAGACATGTTCTGCCTTTTACAAACCTGAACTGGGTGGGGTCCTGAGTTTGGAGATTATCAATGTCATTGTATATAAGTTCCATGATGATACGTTCCATAGTCTTGCAGATCAGGCTCGTTAGGCTAATGGGGCGGTAGTATCCGTGGTCTGTGGTGGCTCCCCCTTTGTGGAGTGGGATAACTGTCACTGTGCGCCATTCAGTGGGAATATAGCCTGAGGTGAGGCTATGATTGAACATGGTACTTAGGTGGGGTGCCAGTTTGTTCTGTAGTTCATGTAGAACACAGCCTGGGATGTTGTCAAGTCCCATGGATGCTGTGTTCTTGGCTTTGGATAGTGTGTTTTTAACCTGTGCAGCCATGATTACAGGAACTTTGCATTCTTCTGGTATAGAGATGGGCCCTTTAGGGGATGACAGGTGGGTAAAGTTAGCACTGAACCTGTCTGCCAGGATGTTGGCAATATCAATTGGTACTGTATATTTAGTGCCATTGTGCTGTATCTCAGAGCAGATCTGAGTGTTGCCATTGAGATTCTTGACATAGCTATAGAATGCTTTGTGGTTGTCTTTAGAGTCAGTGGCGATTTTGTTTTCATAACTAACTGTGGAGGATTTTATGAGGGATCTCAGCTTCTTACTAAGGCTGACCAGGGAGTTTCTCCAATCATGGGATTTTCCTCTTTTTTTGCAACAGTTTCTTTCTTCTGTTGTAGAGTTTGTTTATGGCAGGGGACCACCAGATTGGCTTCCTTTTTTTGGAGGACCCTGTCTTGGTTCTGTTAGGGATTGCATGATCCATGCACTCGTGTAAGTGCTTATAAAGTGCATTTGTGTAGGATTCAGCAGTCATACCTCTATTGTCTGTCAGCATGGGTGTCGTGAAGTTTGCCACTTCTGTCTTAAGAAGTGTGAAGTTGGCTTTGGAGAAATTTTTTCCTGTGGTTTCCCTAATGGGGGGTGGGGGAGGGATGTGGATGTCTAGGGTGATTAGCTTATGGTCGGATCTGATCAACGAGGAATTGACCTCTGGTGTGGAGCACCGGTTGCCCATGTTGGTAGTAACCAGGTCTAGGATATTGCTGCCCCTGGTGGGGGTGTGGATAAGTTGAACCATGGGATTGGAATTTATGAATTCCAGAAAACGTTGAGCACAAGAGTTGGTACATGAGTAGTTTTCCCAGTTAATGGTAGAGTAGTTGAAATCGCCCATTATTAGGGTGTTAGGTTGTACCCTAATATTTTCCAGTGTATCAAGAAATGAGGAGTGGAAATCCTGGGGCATGGTGGGGGATCTGTAGCAAGCTACAATTTGGATTGCGGTCTTGCCCAGAGTTAGTTGCACTTGGATAATCTCAGATGCATTATGCTGAGCAACTAGCCTGGAGGTGTGGATATCCTTAATGAATATGGACACGCCTCCGCCTTTAGTGTTTCGGTCCAGGTTAGGTGGCCGAAAGGTGTGGTATGAATTATAGCCTGGTAATGCAGGGGTACTCTCTGGAGCCTTGAACCAGGTCTCTGTCACTGCACAGATGTCGATGTTCTCCATTTTAAGGAGTGCCTTGAGTGAGTGCATTTTGAGGTTTAGACTTCTAGCATTGAGTAGCAATACCCTCAGATTCTTCTTGCCTGTACCTGTTAGGGTAGTGAATTTGTCATTTGAACCTTGCCTAAAAAAGGCACTATAGGGTTGTCTAGAGCCTTATCCAGTATCTGGAATCCCAGGGGCGACAGGTGCAGGCCATCTCTGGCAAAGCATCGTGGTTTGTCGATCATGTCATCCCAGGCGGATTACATCCCCTTAGAATGACACCAGAAGCTTAGCCAATTGTTGAAGTCAATCATTTTGTCCTTGTACTGTGGTATCATTCTGGGTGATGGCAGGATGCTACTCAGGGCTAGGGTCATACCTGCCTGGGCTACAAGATCGGACAGGTCCTCCATGTCCCTTTTCATGTAGTCCAAGGAGGTATGTCTCAGGTCATTCACACCAACATGGACAATGACAGAGTCATATTTGTACTTGTTGTGGAGTGACCTGAGTGCATGCGTTATGTGGTGGATCCTGGCACCCGACAGGCAGCTGACAGTAACTTTCTCCTTGTTTAGCCTGGTGAGTGGAACATCAGTGTGCCTGACTATAGAGTCACCTATGACTAGAGTGTTGCGTACGTTGTTATGCCTTATGGGCTGTGGTTGAGTGGCACACTGATTTTGTGGGCTATGTGTCCTTTGGGTTGTGTTGGGGGAGTGGAGGTTGCTTGTGTTTCTGCTTTGGAGGTCCCTGTTGCTTGGGCAGGTTTTTACTGAGAGCCTCTGCGAATGTAGGTGTGTGTGTGTGTGTGTGTGTGTGTGTGTGTGTGTGTGTGTGTGTGTGTGTGTGTGTGTGTGTGTGTGTGTGTGTGTATATATATATATATATATATATAGATAGATACACACACACACACGCACACACAGAGAGAGAGTATGTGATGGGCAATTAAATGCTGCCAAGACACCAGTCTTAGAAAACTGCGTGATTTATTATGCAACTATATAAGAATCACAGGTTATGACTTAACAAAATTTCACAACAAGTAACTTCAGCACAAGCTGTGTAAAGTCACTTTGTATGTGCGGGTGTGGATCTGAGACTTTCTCTGTCTCTCTCCATGCTTCGTAATATCCCTGTCTTTTCTGGATTGTTATAACGGGAATGATCTCCAGCTTCCTCCTTGTATCTTCTTCCAGGTCTTGCTTAGCCTCTGCTGTTTCTTTTCCAGATCTGTTGCTCCGAATGACAAATCCCCCTCCAAGAAGGGCAGCCAACATTCTCAGCAGGGTCTTTCCTCAGTCCTCCTTTTATGAAACTTTATTTATACAGTAGATGTTTCTGCTGTTAGAAATACATGTTCAGCTGAGGAAAGAAGCATTCCATCGTAAAGCAGCAGTGTTAATTTCTACCAAATTCAGTATAAAAGCTGTGTGTATTAATTACGTCAGTATTTAGACACTTTTGGGTCAATTTTACTTCACCATTTGGTAAGATCTGCGAAGGTACCCTGTAGGTGACCACTGACCCCCTAACTTGGAACCATTGTTCTTTTTTTTAAGAATGTAACATTTTACAAAAGATTTGCAGATGACCTCTTTTTGTTTAGAGAGGTTCTGAAATAAACCACACTGTATTTTTAGAAAAACTTAATGTTAGCATGCCCTTTCTGAAATTTATTTTAGGTAGGAATGGCAGTTCTATTAAGTTTTAAAATGTTCATGTGGATGTGAATTCATTTAGTAGAGGATTTTCAAGTGCAGTATTTAGAAAAACTACATTTGTAAACAACACACTTTTATTATAGCAATAACCATCGAAAGAACATTCTGAGAGGTCACATTATGGGCATGAAGACTAATGACAAATAAGGAAGTCTTTAGGAATGAATTGGAATTTTTATTGTTGATTTATTTGCTGAGAGGGAATGCAGTCTTGTTTATTTGAGTTTTCTTGGTTAAATAAATTAAAGCATGGATTGTCTGTCTTCAACTCAATTTACAAGTAGGTATTCCCAACATAAGTTCATAGGGAGGAACTCTGCTTCACATGGATGGGAAGCCTGTTCCAGAGGTGGGGTAGTCTCTGGGATACATACGTCTGTCCAGCAGGTCCTATTTATATCACAGGCAAGGTTTAAGAATGGGTAATTCTGGTGCTGTTTGTTTTGTGGATATGCAGGAGGTCCGTCAGTGTGGGGACTGACAATGCCTTGTATGCCAGGCATCGATCTCCCCTCAACAGCCTGTAGGAGACAGAATACAGGGATAGGGCCTTGAGGCACTCTGCATAAGACATTTTACTCTGTGGACATTCCAATTGTTGGATATGCCTGGTTAGGTACATACCAAAGGGGCGTTGTACTCAATGATAGGTCTAATGAATGCTGAATATAGTGGAGCAATGACTTCCTTGGACCTAGATGCCTTACCTTTGTTTATAAGTTGTGTAACATAGAATGATTTCCTCACTACTGTAGACATGTGATGGATTAGTGTCTGTGTGTCTCCAAGTCCCTGACTACTGGGTTAACTCTAAGGGGTGTGTTGTCAATATTATAGTTACCAGGGGTGGACAACTTCGCACTGGATACTATTATGCATTTCTTGGCATTTAGTTTTAGTCTATGGCTCTGACACTAGTTGTTTGTCTGTGTCAGCCATTCCTGGAGAGCATTTGTGTCAGTATGCAATACACTGATAGCTCCTAATTTGCAATCATCTGCAAATTTAGTCAGCCAGAGACCATTGACAATGGCCTTGACTTCAGAAAACTAAATGCCAAAAAGAAAGTGGTCCAAGGACAGATCCCCGAGGGGCTTCACTTGTGACTGGCCTCTTTGTAGAGGTGGACTCCCCAATTTTAACTTCCTGGGCCCTGTCTGTGAGCCATTTGGCTCTCCACTGGGTGACATACGGGTTTATACCTAACCTCTTCAGTTTGTCAGCAATGCTGGAGTGGGGTATTGTGTCATATGCCTTGGCCAGGTCAAGGTAGGCAGTGTGAAACATTTTGCCCTCATTCAGTGCTTTGGTGACTTTCTCAAAGAAGTCCACCAGGTTGAGTAGGCATGATCTGCCCTTGACAAAACCAAACTGGGTTGAGTCCATCGTCTGGAGGATGTTCTTCATGTTTCACTGTTGCAGTCATCACACTTGGGATATCTGCCTGCAGGTAGCCCTCAGTCAGCCCGAATACCAGAGCCTTGGGATTTCTGCATCGGATGCTGTCGCCTCTTCTGTGATGTCAGGTCGTCAGGGGTATAAAACACACAGCCGACGCCATTAAGCAGAAGCAGTTCGCAAGTGCCGGTCGGCCGCTACCTGAAATTTTCATTTTTTCAAGTTTCATACCTGAAGTCTTCTAAAGCTAAATACCCCGTTGGGGATTCTTTTTTCTTGCTCTAACCGATGTCAGAAAAAATTAACAAATGTCTTGCCTGTGAAAAGCAAATACCTCACAGAGATTTTCATTCTTACTGCGTCACCTGTTTAGGCCCAGACCACAACGTCCCTAGCTGTTGGTTTTGTGCCTTGTTTAATGTTCGAACCATTCGTCTTTGGGCTATTTTTGTAGCTAAATTATATCGCTCTCGTTTTCCATATTCCAAAATAGCTTCGGTAAGCCATCCAACTACCGATCTTCTGAAAAAGCGCAAAGACAAAGACAGAGACAGACCGCATAGGTCAAAAACTGCCGACGATGCTTCTGTTAAGCTTGTCACCAGTCTGCCGGTACTCAGTGAGGCGCTTTTGCAGCCCCTGATGCCCGCTTGTACAGATTTGCAGGCCTCTGCCGAGACCCATTCAGAGTCCGGTATGCCGGGGGATGCTTTTTCGACTATGGAACCTGCGGATGTCTCTACCTTGGATGGGTCCGGAGCCGCTGTGCAGGCACCGGCTTCTGAGGGTGTATTCTGACCTACCGATATTCATATTAAACCGACAACTTCATTTCCTACTAAAACTTCCGAGTTTCTCAGGCCCAGAGTTCACACTACACCTAGAAAACCGACATCCAAAGCGCATGCTCATCCTCCCATGCCACAAAAACAAATGTTTAGAATGGCTGAAGACCTTATTACTCTAATTTGGGGAAGCCAGCCTTCCCCTGCCAGAAGACAAAGAATTTAATTTCCTTCTGATTCTACAGACCAGGAGTCTGATGACTCTGACCCTTCTGATTACCAGGACATACACTTATCTACCTGTGAGGATTCATATGCAGAGGAATCCATTCCCTCTGCCTCCCCTCCAGAGGATTTCTCTTTTGGTGAAACCTTGCATACCTTAAGAGAGCATTTACGCTGGGAATGCCAGGACTAGCCTCAGTCCAAAAAGAGACTCAGGGAATTTTTAGATTTGCCTCAGCACAGGCCTCTAGCTATACCCCCTGTCCTGGATATTGTAGACAATGTCTTCTTGGAGTTTAGTCTTACTCCTTACACCTTACCACCAGCTCCTAGAAAACCTGACAGGTACTACAGAATACCTGATTCTCACACATTTCTCTTTAAGAATCCTACTGCGGATCCAGAGACCATTTCCCAGGGACCTAAAGGCATTAAGGCTACTACAGCCAAAAACCCTACCCCTTCAGACAGGGATTCTAGAGCTTTAGTCAGATGGGGTAAGAAGGTATATACCTCTGCAACTCTTGCCATCAGGGCTTTGAATTGCCAGTTTCACATGTTGAAGTACCAGCAACATATTATGGAACTAATTAAACAAAAAATGGTGTTACTTCCAGATTGTGCAGAAAATAAAGATTTACAAGAGTTAATGCATTCTGCAAACCAAGTTAGTAAACATACTTTGCAATGTGGGTTTGATGCCTTAGAAGCATCTTGCAGGGCTGCTGTCACTGGGTCTGTACTGAGAAGGCATGCTTGGCTAAAAGAACAAGTCTTGCCTGACCATGTCAAAGCAAAATTACTAGATGCGCCATTAAATCAGGAGTGTTTGTTTGGCACAAAAGCAGAAGTTGTTCTTAAAAAGATGGAAGAAAAAGCTAAATCTATGCAAACAGTAGAAGATTTCTCACAGGTGCAGCCACCTAGATTCAGTAGGCATTGGCCTTCAAAAAACTGGTCCTTTCCAGTCCCTCTCAGGCCTTCTCAGTCCAAACCCAGGGGAAACAGACCACCAATACTATAGTCTCAGGGTATGCAGAGATCTAAACAATGGAGTGTTTCCACCTCAAAACCAGGGAGTGGTAAGCCACTCCTTATGGAAAAAGTTCACAATGACTTTCCAATTATCCTTCCCAGCCATGCCCAAGTACTTGCGCCCCTAGGAGGAAAACTCGCCCTTCATGCAAAAAACTGGATGTCCATTACTCAGGACCGATGGGTTCTAAATATTGTATCCCAGGGTTACAGATTCTACTTCTACTCACTGCCAACACCAAGCGGGTTGCCAGACCTTCCTAGAAACCAGTGGGCAGAGGCTCAGAAGCAAGTACTTTCCCTTTTCCATATCAGGGCTATTCAGCCTGTTCCAGTAGAACAAAGGGGACAGGGTTTCTACACCAGACTGTTCCTGGTGCCCAGAAAAGAGAGCTCTTGGCGCCCTATCCTGGATCTATCAATTCTCAACGCCTTTCTGGTGGTCCCAAAATTCAAAATGCTTACACTGCAACAGCTTCTTCCTATGCTAGCCAAGGATGCCTGGTTAGTCGCCCTAGACTTAAAAGAAGCTTATCTGCACATCCCCATTAGGGGGCCTTGCAGGAAATATCTACGTTTCAGGGCAGGCTCTATGCACTATAATTTCTCTGCACTCTCCTTTGGTTTATCTGCTGCTCCCAGAATATTCTCAAAATGCCTGTCTCCAGCCACCCCATACTGCAGGCAGAGAATTATTCAACTCTACCCATCCTTGGACGATTGCCTGATTCAGGCGGACAGTCAGGAATGGCTACTTCAGCACCTGGCATTTGTAAAAAGACTGCTAACTTCACTGGGATACACCATCAACGAAATGAAATCACAACTGGTGCCCAGCCAACAAATTGTATTCCTGGGAGCAAGTTTGAACACAACTTCCCAGATGGCATTCCTCACTCCAGAAAAGCAGTTCCATCTGACAAACTATTTCAAACTAATGGCCAACAAAACTCAGCTATCTGCAAGGGAAATACTGCAAGACCTAGGGTTCATGGCCTCATGCTTTCTGCTAATTCCATATGCAAGATTGCATATGAGGAAACTTAAGTGATACTTAAAAAGTCTCTGGTGTCAACATTCTCAGGACCTGGAAACAGTGATTTCTATCATACCTTGTCTAAGGGCAGAGTTCCTTTGGTGGGCAGAAGCATGCAACCGCAACAAGGGACTTCCTTTCACTCAACCCCTCGCCGCCCAAACCCTGACAACAGACGCATCAGACTATGCATGGGGGGCTCACATGGCAGGCAAATGCATTCAAGGCAAATGGAGCCCAAAACAAATTCCCCTGCATATCAATCAAAAAGAGATGCTAGCTGTACAGAATGCTCTGACAGTCTTCAAATACCTTATCCTTCCAGGACAGCTCCTGATAAAGACCAGACAACACCACAGTTATGTGGAACATAAACAAGCAGGCCGGGACGTCTTCTTACCACTCTGCAGGTTAGCCATGGCTCTGTGGAACACAGCCTTGAGCATCTAAGTGCACCTGTAAGCTCAGTTCCTGCCAGGCAAGCAAAATTCACTGGCAGATGACTTAAGCAGAAATCTACTGGTCCCTCACGAGTGGAAACTGGAACCCAACTCTTTCAAACTTCTAACCCATAGGTGAGTAACTCCGGAGGTGAACCTTTTTGCCTCCCCCCAAAACCACCAATTGAACAAATTTTGCACCAGGAACCCTCACAGCAGAGCCTGGAAGGTGGACGCCCTATCCTTTACATGGGAAAACCTCTCAATTTATGCCTTTCCTCCTCTGCCCGTCCTCTCAAACGTACTACTCAAGATCAAACAGGACAGGCCAAGGGCAATCCTTATTGCACCAGACTGGCCACGCCAGCACTGGTACCCACTCCTATGCAGTCTGACAGCTGGCACCTACATCAGACACCTTCTCTGCTGTCTCAGCAGGAGGGACAGATTTTGCATCCACAGCTGCAAGCCCTAAACTTTGCAGCCTGGCTTATCCCATGAATACACCACCAGCATCCCGCAGCAAACAAGTGCTGGATGTCATCCTTGAGGCCAGAAGGCCTGGTACTAGGAAATCCTATGTTGAAAAGTGGAAAAAATATTGTTCTTGGAGTCAGTCTCAAGGAAAGTACACAGCTGTGCCCAACTTACCTCAAATCCTTGATTACCTAGCAGAGCTGCTCCACAGAGGCCTATCTTTCTTATCCATTAAGATTCATGCCTCTGCCATCTCAGCTCATTATAATACTGAGCCTCCTCTCTTTTCTTACCCTCTCATCATGCAGTTTCTGAAAGGAACTAACAATTTAAGGCCCCCTAGGAGAGCTCCCACCCCGGCCTGAGACCTTAACTTTGTACTGGAAAAGTTCACACTTCCCCCTTTTGAACCTGCTGCTTCAGCAGAGTTAAAATTCCTCTCTTGGAAAACAGCCTTACTTCTAGCTGTTACTTCAGCAAGACGAGTGTCTGAGTTATAGGCACTAATGGCAGTGGAGCCCTTCATTATTTTCCATGCTGACAGGGTTTCCCTCAGGACTAACCCTTCCTGTATGCCCAAGGTGGTATCCAGTGTGGCTTTAAACCAATCCATCCATTTGCCAACCTTTTTCCCTAATCCTCAGAATAGAGGGGAAAGGATCCTGTACTCCTTGGACGTGCACAGACAGCTCAGGTTCTACCTTGACAGGACTAAGCCTTTCAGAAAATCTGACCAGCTACTAGTCAGCTTTGCTACAGGGGCAGAGGGCAAGGCCATTTCGAAGAAAACTATTTCCAAATGGATAGCACACTGCATCCATTTCTGCTACAAGCACCATGGAAAACCTACCGCTCTGGGGATCAGAACTCATTCTACTAGAGCTACTTCAACCTCTACAGCATTTCTCAGGGGGGTCCCCACTAGGGACATCCTGGAAGCTGCAACCTGGAGTTCTGTACACACCTTCACCAAGCATCACCACTTAACTATTTTTTCTAAATCCATAGCTGGATTTGCTACAGCAGTCTTACAAGGCCTGCTAGCCAGCCCCAACACTTCTTGACTGTCTCCACCCTTCCTCATATTTGGGAATCAACCCAAGTGTGATGACTGTAACAGTGAATCATGAAGAACATAGTACAGTTGTGTACACTTACCATAAATATAGATGTTCGAATGTATTCACTGTTGCAGTCCTTGATGTTCATCGTGCATACAGCTACAGTAATCACAGATGGGTTTTCAGCCGTCAGGCGGTCCCTCGGTCGGCCGAATTCCAATGTCTTGGTCCGGCGTCGGTTGTCGTCGCTTACTCTTCTGACGTCAGGAAGGCCAGAGTATATAAGACACAGCCGACGCCATGTTCTTCAGTCTTTTTTGCCGCGCGGTGCCCGAAGCAGAAGCAATTCGCAAGTGCCAGTCGGCCAGCTCCTGAATTACGAAAATATTTGGAACCGAAGTCTTCACTAAAGCTAAGTACCCCGTTGGGGAAATTTTTCTTGCCTCAGACCGATGTCAGAAAAAGTTAATAATTGTATTTCTTGTGGGAAGCAAATACCGCATAAGGATTTCCATTCCCTTTGCATACCTTGTTTGGGCCCAGACCACGACGTCTCGGGCTGTCGCTTTCGCTACCTTCAATAACGCACTATCAAGCGTCGGTGAGTTCGCCCAACACTTTTGGTAAAGCTTTTGACTATAAAATGTCGCCGGACACTCCGACTACCGTTTACCAAAAGCAAGGAAAAGGACCGACACGCGAGGCCAGCGGTCTCCACCGACACCGCCCGAAACAGGCTACCGTGGTCGGTTCTCAGCGAGACGCCTTTGCAGTCCCTGACTACCGACGACACTCCTTTGGCGGTGTCTTCTGTACCCGAGACCGCTGGGTCATCGGCCCTTTCCCAGACTACAACGAAGCCCCGGCTTCTGTTGAGCCTACTAATGTGGACAGATCCACCTCCACCCATGGTGTATTTAGGCCTTCATCTTCTTTTTCTATTAAGGCCTTTACCAAATCCAAAGCAGCCAGGCCTCACACTAGGCCTGCTGCTCAAGGCCCATCTCCTGGACCCATGCCTAAGAAACAGATGCTTAAAATGGCTGAGGACCTAATAACTCTTATCAGAGGTTCTCAGCCCCCTCCTGACAAGAGACCCAGAGTGGAGGAAGAATCCCCCTCTTCTGATCAGGGATCCATTTTATCAGAACATTCTGATGCAGAGGAACACTCTTACTCTCCTTTTGAGGATTCGGATGCAGAACAGTCCATTCCTTCTGTATCCCCCCCTAAGGATTTTTCTTTTGGGGAAACCTTGCACACCTTGAGGGAACATTTCCATTGGGAAGGTCAAGACTTTTCAGATTCCAAGAAAAGACTTAGGGAATTTCTTTGGTTACCTCAGCACAGACCTCTGGCTATACCCCCTGTTTTGGAGGTACTGGATGATGTATATTCAGAGGCTTGTCTTAATCCTGATTCTCTGCCTCCTGCACCAGTAAAGCCTGATAGATATTACAGAGTACCCAGTTCTCACCAATTTCTCTACAAAGGCCATAATGCTGACCCTGAAACCATTTCACAAGGCCCTAAGGGATTAAAGGCCTCCACTGCCAAGTATCCACTTCCTGCAGAAAGGGAATCTAGATCTCTAGAAAGGTGGGGTAAGAAGGTATATACCTCGGCCACCCTAGCCATGAGGGCCTTAAACTGCCAGTTTCATATGATTAAATATCAACAGTTCCTGTTATCACAATTCAAAACAAAATGTCTCAACCTGAACAACCAGATTTAAAGAGTTACAGGATATGATGCATAGTGGAACAAGTGGGTAAACACACCTTACCATGTGGTTATGATGCCCTAGAGGCCTCCAGTAGAGCGGCTGCTACAGGATCAGTCATTCGCAGACATGCCTGGCTTAGGGAACAAAATTTGCCTGATCATGTGAAAGCTAAACTTCTTGATGCTCCTTTACAAAAGGATGTACTTTTTGGTACTAATGCTGAGGATATACTACGAAAAATGGAAGAAAAAGCCAAATCTATGCAAACTGTCAAAGCTTTCTTACAGGTCCAGCCACCACGATTTAGCAGGAATTGGCCTTCAAAAAAACTGGTCCTTTCCAGCCACTGACAAGCCCCAAAGAGGTAGATACAGACGCACAAGGGGCAGAGGGCAATCACAAGGATCATATAGAGGCAGACAATGGCAATCTCCAGCACCAAGAGGTGGTGAAGACAGTGCACAACAATACAGGAAGCAAACCCAATGACTCCCTCATTTCCATGCCAAGCAAATCTCAGCTGGCAGCACCTTTGGGAGGAAACTAGCATTATTTGCAAGCAATTGGCATATTGTCACAACAGACAAATGGATACTGGACATTATAAACAGAGGCTACAAATTTCAATTTCACACTCTTCCGAAAATGAGAGGCATGCCAAACCTACCACAAAATCAAAGGGTAGAGGCACAACTGCAAATTTCAAAGCTCCTAAACATGAGAGCTATACAAAGGTACCTACGCACCAACAAGGTCAAGGTTTTTATTCAAGGCTCTTCCTGGTACCAAGAAAAGGAACCGACTGGAGACCCATTCTGGACTTATCCATCCTAAACACATTTCTACTCGTGCCAAAATTCAAGATGCTCACATTACAGCAACTTCTTCCCATGCTGGGCAAGGAGTTTTGGCTGGTAACATTGGACCTCAAGGAGGCATACCTGCATGTCCCAATCAGACAAAGCTGCAGAAGATACCTCAGATTTCTTGCAGGTTCAATCCACTATCAGTTCTCTGCATTGCCCTTTGGCTTATCTACTGCCCAGAGTATTCACAAAGTGCCTGGCATCAGTGATTGCCTATTGCAGACTTCAAGGGATACAAATTTACCCTTATCTGGACGACTGCCTGATCCAAGCGGACAGCAAACACATACTACTGGAACATCTGGCATATGTGACACGGTTACTGCTTTCTCTGGGATACACCATCAACAAGGAGAAATCAAGGCTAACACCATCTCAGAAAATAACCTTCCTGGGTGCCAGCTTGGACACAAACACCCAGATGGCATACCCACGCCAGAAAAACAGGGCAATTATCTCAGTACTTCAAAACACTAGCAAAAAGTACCAGGCTTACTGCAAGGAAAATCCTGCAGGCTCTGGGATTCATGGCATCTTGCATTCTTCTAATCCCATGTGCAAAGCTGCATATGAGGAAACTTCAATGGTACCTAAAAAATCTATGGTCTCAACACAGTCACAGCTTGGAAGCAATTATACCAATAATTCCATGTCTACAAAAGGAATTTCTATGGTGGGCCCAAGCATGTCAATTAAACACAGGCCTTCCTTTCTGCAAGCCTCAAGCAAAACAAGTCATAACCACAGACGCCTCGGATTACGCATGGGGGGCGCACATGAAGGACAGGTGCATTCAGGGCAGATGGTCCCAAAAGGAAAAGCACCTTCACATCAATCAAAAAGAAATGCTAGCAGTAATAAATGCAATTACAGCTTACAAGGACTTCCTGCATCCAGGACAATTACTGATAAGAACAGACAACACCACAGTAATGTGGTACATAAACAAACAAGGAGGAACACACTCATACCCCTTGTGCAGACTAGCCATGACTCTTTGGAACTTGGCTCTAGAAAGACAAATCGAACTTCAGGCACAGTACTTGCCAGGACTGGAAAACACACTGGCAGACACTCTGAGCAGGAATATGACAGATCCACACGAATGGAAGCTACATCCACAGGTGTTTACGGAGATAATCCAAGCGTGGGGGAGGCCAGACATAGATCTTTTTGCCTCCCACAGGAACCATCAATTGAAAAAGTTTTGCTCAAGGACCTTCCATCCAAAGGCCTGGAAAGTGGACGCTCTTTCATTCAGTTGGACAACATGGACAGTTTATGCATTCCCACCTCTGCCTCTTCTGCCCAAGGTGCTTTTGAAAGCAAGAACAGACAAACCGAGGATGATACTGATTGCTCCAGACTGGCCAAGGCAACATTGGTATCCACTCCTGAGGAGCCTAACACATACTCCTCCCTGGTCCCTGCCTCTAATACCTCTTCTGCTGACTCAGAACAGCTACAAAACCCTTCACAGTCAGCTGAGAACACTCAACCTCGCTGCATGGAAAATTCCTTAACACCACAACAGACCTTACTCTCCAAGGAGGTGCAGGATGTCATTTTGGAGGCCAGAAGACCATCTACTAGAAAAGCTTACTCCGCAAAATGGAAGCGGTTTTGCTGTTGGAATGAGAAAAGAGGACAGGACCCTAGAAAATTGAACTTGCCTCAGGTTTTACAGTACCTAGCTGAACTGCTGAACAGTGGACTTTCATTTTCTTCCATTAAAATACACGCCTCAGCCATTTCTGCAGAATTCAACACGGATCCTCCTTTATTCTCTCACCCACTCTTACGGCAGTTCCTCAGAGGGGCTAAGAATATAAGACCTCCAAGGAAGCAACCAATACCAGCCTGGGACCTTAATTACATACTAGAAAAATTAACATTGCCTCCTTTTGAACCTGCGACCTCAACAGATCTGCAATATTTGTCCTGGAAAACAGCTTTCCTTCTGGCCATCACTTCAGCTCATAGGGTTTCTGAACTACAGGCCCTCATGGCGGTGCAGCCCTTCCTCATCTTCCATCAGGATAGGGTTTCCCTTCGTACTAACCCATCTTTTATGCCAAAAGTGGTATCCAGGGTAGCCTTAAACCAAGCCATACACCTACCTACCTTTTATCCTAACCCTCAAAACAAAGGGGAAAGGCTGCTTCACTCTTTAGACATCCATAGGCAGTTATGTTACTGTTTGGACAGAACAAAGTCCTTCAGGAAATCAGAACAACTTTTTGTGTCCTATGCCATAGGGGCTCAAGGGAATCCAGTTACCAAACAGACCATTTCCAAGTGGATTGGCCACTGCATACGATTTTGTTACTCCTATCATGGGAAACCTGTCCCTTCTGGTATCAGATCTCACTCCACCAGGGCCACAGCCACCTCTACAGCCTTCCTCAGAGGTGTGCCTACTAAGGATATTTTGGAGGCAGCCACTTGGAGTTCTGTACATACCTTCACAAAACACTACCACCTGCCCTTATATTCCAGAACAAGAGCAGGCTTTGCCACTGCTGTTTTGCAGGGCATTCTGGCTCAACCCAGTTCCTCATAGTACCTACCACCCTGTGCATAGCTTTGGGACTCTACCCATCTGTGATTACTGCAGCTGTATGCACGATGAACATAGTACAGTTTTGTACCTACCATAAATGTAGATGTTAGAGTGCTAATACAGCTGCAGTACAGGTTTCCCTCCCTCCTTCCCCTCTTGGTAAGGGCATGGGGCCTAAAAACCTCTTCATACCTCCTGACTGGGTTATCCTGTTATGTTTTATTTGCTTGCATTTGTGGATAAGCTTTATTTATGTATTGCCTTCCTTTTGGGGGCACCTGACATCTGGGGCAAGAAAGACTGAAGAACATGGCGTCGGCTGTGTCTTATATACTCTGGCCTTCCTGGCGTCAGAAGAGTAGCGGCGACAACCGACGCCGGACCAAGACTTTGGAATTCGGCCGACCGAGGGACCGCCTGACGGCTGAAAACCCATCTGTGATTACTGCAGCTGTATTAGCACTCGAACATCTACATTTATGGTAGGTACAAAACTGTACTTTTCCCTCCCTCCAGCCTCCTGGCTTTCTCTAGCCTTTTTACCTATCCTCTTTACGGCCATCTTTTATGGCAGGGGTATTTACTTTTTACTGGAGGTGTTCCACACCATGTAATAGCTTCCTATTTTGGGGGCTCCTGACATCTAGGGCAAGAAAAACTGATGTAATGGCATTGGCTGCATGTTTTATACCCCTGACGACCTGAAGTCATGGAAGAGGCGACAGCATCTGACGCAGAAATCCCAAGACTCTGGTATTCAGGCCAACTGAGGGCTACCTGCAGGCAGATAACCCAAGTGTTATGACTGCAACAGTGAATACACTCGAACATCTACATTTATGGTAAGTGTACATAACTGTACTTTTACTGTATCATTATTTGTCATTTCCATGGCCATTTTTTTCCCTGGCTTTGCATGTAAGACTAGTGAGACTTATGGATCTGTAGATGGCCCACCTTTGTGCAGAGGAATGACTGTTGCTGCTCTCCATTCATGAGGCATGAAGCCTGTTTGGAGGCTACAGTTAAATAGGAATTCCACAGGTCCTGGTAGGTCATGTTTCATGTGATTTAGAAGGCATCTTGGGATTTGTCTGGGCCCATTGATGCAGTCATCTTGACCTTAAAGAGAGAGTATTAATGGCCCATTTCCTCATGATAGCAGGGGAGTTTTATTTGATGGTATTTCCTGAGGGAAGATAGAGGGGGAGAGACGAGTAAAGTTGGAGCTGAATTTATCAGCCAGTAAATTTGTTATATCTTCTGACTCAGTGTAGGTGGCTCCATTTACAATGAGCTCTGCATACAGTTGTGTATTGCCTTTGAGGTTTATTCAAATAAAGAGTCTCAAGTTTTACCTCCGGACAGGACAGTACACATTTTAACAGTTAAAACTAGAATTGCCAGCAGCTGAAACATACCTCGTGGAAATCAGGAGCTGGTTAATATTATTGGCGGTATACCACCATTTGTTTATTAAAGAACACTTAATTTTAAGAATTTATTACAGAAGGCCTCCACTTTCATATTTGGACTATGACTGATAAAACTAAAGGGATATACAAATATGGCCACATTATAAGATTTGCAGGTAATTTTGGTGGGACTATATTTTGATTTACAGCATTTTAATATGATTTTGTGTTCTAAAGCGTATTATACTTGTATGACTTAAGGGAGTTGCATTGCTGCATGTTTCTGGATGTTATAGTTTCTGTGTAGGCATTACATCAAGGATGCTGCCTTAGAAAGTAATGGATCATATTGTTGCTATTAAGGCAAGGACTATGACCAACACTTTTTTCAGACATACCACACTATGTACAGGCTAGAAGAAGTTTTTTTTTATTGTTGAGCATAAAAATAAAGATATGAAAGTAGGTGATTTTATTAATGAAACTGAAATAAGGGAAGCAAGATGGCAGTTTTTGCTACAGGTGAATAAAGTCCCTGGCTTAAATGGTACCACTAATACATATTGTTCTAAAAGGTACATTCTGTCTGTATAAAAAAAAAGTTTTTAAAACACAAGTTTGTTGTATAAACATATGAATCAGTAAATTAAACATTGTATGTCCTTCTATTCATATGCTGCTGTATCCATAACACAAGGGAGTCTGCCTCTGGTTGACTCTCGTACGTCCAGCCATTCTACAAAAGATAGATGCTACCACTAGGGTGCATGTGATGTCCTCCATCTCACTCTGCAGACGTTGGTCATAAACAGATGGGTACAAAATGGACATCAGCACGCACCTACCTCAGAACTTTTCTGCCACCTGTGTGACCCACAGCTCCGGTCGTTGCTCGTTCGGAAAAGTGAACTCATCTTACCCGACTTCAGATAAGTACCCCATAGGGGGTTTTGATCATCTCTTTGCTACTGCTTTTGGGTTTCATGTCAGGTAGAAAGGGCAAGTGTAGGTGTGGAAGGCAAATTCCACATAAGGATTCGCATGAGCGCTGCCTGTTTTGCTTAGGCCAAGAACCTTGCAGTATTTGTCAGGCCTTCTTCCCCAAAACCCTCAGAAGTCGCCTAGCAGCAGTAAAACTTTATCTAGAGAATCAGCAACTCCAACGTTTAGCTAAAGGTATGGATCTGATGTTGGGTTCCTCTGATGAGTCACCAGTCAAAAAGGCCAAGAAATCTATGCCTGAACCGACTGCTGCGCCCACCATTCCAGCCATACCTCTTGAGGCCACTGAAGGCCCCGAGTCCGAGCTGGAATCCTCAGACCTTCCTTTGGCAGGTATCCCAGAGGAAGCCATTAAAGAGGCTGAGGGCACATGCCAGAAGGAATCTCAGGCATCCGAATCGGTCACCGAGGTTAAATCTAGGCTCATCATTTCCAAGGGCCCAAGTGAGGTCTCTCAGATTATAGTTTTGGAGGATGTTTCCACAGACATTGTGGCGTGCCGTCCGGCATCCGGCCCTCCTACTCTATACCGCTTCTCTGATTATTCAGCATCGGAATCCTCAAAAAAAGAAGCAGAAGACCAAGCATCTTGCTCCTCCAACACCCACAGCCTCCGAACAGCTTCCTGACTGGCAACATTCACCCAAGGCCTTCTAAATGCCTTCCTGGCCTTACACCAGGCCCTGCTCCTGTCCAGACCCCTACTGTGTCTACCCCTAAGGGTAAACTTGGTCCCAATATCTCTTCTAAGGAAGAAGGTTCATCAGGAGATGAATCCCTCACTTACGCTTCTCAAATTGCTTCCCCTCTTGGTTATGCTTCCTCAGAAGAGGAGTCTGATGGCACAGATTCCTCAGAAGAAGATTCCCCACGCTCCAACATAAACCCCCTCCCATTCCACCTTGCACTGACTCATCCAGCTACCTCTACTATTACTTCATCCCACCCAAAACAATCCCTCCCCTACCAAAAACTAATTTTCTCTCTAATATCTATTGTACTATACTCTCCAATCTCAATTATACTATTACCCTCTCCATGCATAATATTTTCCTAACCTACTAATAGCTACTAGCTATATATTTTGAAATGTTATACCTACAGTTGAGTTTATAACAAAAATATTCACTTTATGTAAATGTTGAAATTTCTGTATTGAATTATGTCTTTTCATTTTTGTAACATTGTGATAATTGCAAATATCTGTAAATGTTTAATTAGCTGTATGAACTATGTCCTTTTGTAACATGTGAAATGTAACTTGCAGTTATTGTGGAGCTGTTTTCCCTGGGCCTCTACTAAAATTGGGCTCTTCTTGGCCCAGTGGACTTCCCCGGTCATCAAACTTAAGTAAATAAATAAATAAGAGGACATCACCTAAAGGGAAACTATAGCTCAAATGAAAGATTTCTTCAAGTGGGACAGCATTCAGGTTACCGAGACCCAAAAGAGGTATTATGAACTTTTACAAATGGAGTCTCCTAAAGCATCTGCTGTACCTCCAGTGCACCCTGCCTTCTTGGATGCTTTCCTGGCTGCTTCATAAAACCCAGATTCCCAACCTCCCACATCCAAACGCCTAGACAGGTTCTACAAAGTCCCTGATGAGGCTGAATTTCTTTACAAACCCACTTCTGCAGACCCGTCAATCATTACTGTGGCTGCAGACAAAACCTCCAAACTACTCCCTTCCATCTCCCTCCTGCCCTCTGATATGGAAATCAGATTAGTGGAGTGCCTAGGGAAAAAAGTATACACTTCTTCTACCTTAGCAGTGAGAGCCATCAACTACCAGACCCACATGGACAAATACTCCCTAGCTCTGATGGTTTATGTGGCGAAACAATTGGGGGACTTCCCTGACTCCCCAGCCAAAGCTAAAATATCTACTCTTTTGAATTCCTGTACTCAGGTAACCAAGCACTTTATCAAGTGCAGTTATGATGCAATAGAGGCTTCATCTAGTGCTGCCGCCTCTGGGTCTGTCATCAGGAGATACTTCTGGCTTAGATTGCAGCCTCTCCTTGATGACGTCAAGCCAAAACTCCTGGATGCACCCCTAGACAACAAAGATTTATTTGGTACAGCAGCAGCTGACCTCTTCAAGGCCCTTCAAGTCAAGGATAAGGAACTACAGGATGTCCTTCAATTCCTATGTTGCAGTATTCTTGGTGTGGGATTTCCCACCTCAGGTGACCCGTACGTCGGCTCCTATACAAAAGCGTCAGCTTGGCTGTTACAGTTGCATGGGATGTCACACGTAGGACCATAAACCAGGGACCTTAAATGTGACTTCTGCCCTCACAGACCTCAGAACTTTTCAGCCGCAGACCATCACATCGTTTGCTTCTCTCTTTCACCACAAGACGTCTAAAAGCTAAGTACCCCGTTGGGGGTTTTTCTTCTTTGACTTCTAGCTAAAGCTTGGTTGGTTGTAGTAACTTTTAGCTGATTCATAGGTTCATAGGTTCATACTAGGCTATCTGCCCTAGGGCATTTATAAGCCTAGCCAGAATGTGTTTGGCTTTCGCCACCCATTTTAAATTTATTTTGCTATGCCCTTTTTCGAGGTTAGTATACTATGCCTCTATCTAACAGTGACACAGAAGTGATACCATCTCCCATCCACTCATCAAGATTCCTCTTGAAGAGAGTCAATGAGGGACTCTGCCTAACCTGGACTGGGATTTTATTCCAGAGTGAAGGGAGCCTCTGGGTTATGAATCTGTCCCTCCAGCATGTCCTATTTATTTCAGTGCTGAGGTTCAAGTATGGGATGTCCATTAATTCTGGGTTGGACATGGCTTTATCGTCAGGCACAGATCTCCTCTGAACAGGCGGTATGCCACTGAGTAGAGCTGGAGTTTCTTTAACCGGGCAGCATATGGCATCTGTTTGAGCCCTTTGATCCTCTTGGTGAGGTACTTTGGGGTCTTTCCAGTTGCTGCAGGTGTCTGGTAAGGTACATCCCAAATCAATTATGGGCCTGATGAGGGATGAGTAAAGTGACCTCCCTGATCTAGATGTGAATCCCTTCATGATTAGGTGGGCTATATAAAATGTTTTCTAACCACTTGTCAAATGAGAGATTGCTATCAACTTGGGTCCCCAGGTCCCTAATTACTTCTTCTGTACTTAATGGATTTCCACCTATGTGGTAATTTGTGGGCACTTTGTTTTGCCAAAGGGATGACTATACACTTTTGGCATTTAGCTTGAGGCCATGGCTCTGGCACCAGTTGTCTGTTTCTATGAGGCCCTTTTGGAGGATGCTTGTGTCGGCTGGAAGTTTGCAGTCATGGTCATCCACAGTCCTTCCGTGTTGGCCTGTACCTCAATATATACCGAACAAGAGAGGTCCCAGGACTGAGCCTTGTGGGACCACACTGTAACTTGGTTTGGAGTCTGACATGGCTCCAGCAATTCTAACCATGTGGGTTCTGTCCTTGAGCCAGTTTGCAATCCATCTAGTGACATAGGGGTTTATATTTAAGCTGGTGAGCTTATCTATAATGCCGACCACCTTCCCAATGGCCTTGGTGACGGTTTCAAAGAAATCAACCAGGTTTAAGAGGCAGGATCTGCCGAACTGGGTAGGATTCAGTGTCTGTAGGTCCCCAATATCTTTATTTATGAGGTCCATGATGATCCTTTCCATAGCTTTGCAGACCAAGCTGGTCAGGCTTATGGGGCGATAGTTTCCAGGATCCGTTGAGGCACCACCTTTATGGAGAGGGACCACTGTTGCCGCCACTCTTTGGGCACATATCCTGTAGTAAGGCTGAGATTGAACAGTAGTTTTATGTTTGGGTTTAGCTCTTCTTTGAGTTCATGTAGGACTCAGCCGGGACACCATCTGGTCCCATTGATGCTGTGTTTTTGCTTTGGAGAGCGGCTCTTACCTGAGCATCTGAGATGTCAGGGCAGCACTCTGCTGGGATAGATATTTGCCCTTTTGGTGGGAGGGGAGAAGTTTGCTGAACCTGTCAGCTAGGATGTTGGCAATGTCTGTGGGTTCATGTATTTTTTGTCATTTTGGACTAATTCTGAGCATATCTTGGAATTACCACCCAGGTTCCTAACATAACTAAAGAAAGCCTTGTGATTATCCTTAGTGTCCTGTGCAATTTTCTCTCGAAGCTGGCCTTAGACAATTTTATGTGTGCCCGTAGTTTTTGCTAATACTGATCAGTGATGCCTTCCCTTTTGGGATTTTGCTTTATCATTTAGTAGCTTCCTCCTTCTATTGTATAGTTTGTTTATGGCTGGGGTCCACCAGACAGGACGTCTGCCTTTGGAGGATTGGGTCTTGGTTTTATTTGGGATCGATGATCCATGCATTCCTGAAGGTGTTCATAGAATGCGTTTATAAAGGATTCTGCGGTCTGGGCTGTATTTTCCACAGGCCGGGGCTTTGAAGGATTCCACCTCAGTTTTGAGGAGTGTAAAATTTGCTTTAGAAGTTTTTCACTGTGGTTTTCTGGGCAGGGGTGGGGTCGGGATGTGAATATCCAGTGAGATTAGTTTATGGTCTGATCTTACCAGTGAGGGATACACTTCTGGTCTGGAGCATAGAGTCCCCATGTTGGTGATGATCAGGTCCAGTATGTTTTCCCCTCTTGTGGGAGTGGTAACAAGTTGTTCCATAGCATTTGAGTTTATAAATTCTAGGAACCTTTGGGCTAGGGTGTTGGAGCTAGAGTAATGCTCCCAGTCTATGTTTGGGTAGTTGAAGTCCCAATATAATGGTGTTTGGAGAGACCTTCATATTTTCCAGTGTTCTCAGGAAGGCAGTGGGGTTCCTGGTTTGGGAGGGTGGTCTGTAGCAGGCTATAAACTGGAAGGCAGTTTTACCCACTGTTAGTTGCACATGGATAGTCTCTGATGCTGTGCTTTGCCACCAACCTGGAGGTGTGGGTATCTTCTGCCCCTCCTTTTGTGGTTCGGTCCAAGTTTGCATGGTATGAGGTATAACCTGGTAGTGCTGGGGTGCTCGGGGAGCCCTGAACCAGGTTTCTGTTACTGCACAGATATCGATGTTCTCCATGCTAAGGAGAGGCATCGTGAGGTTTAGTCTTCTGGCGTTGAGTAGCATTACTCTTAGTTTCTTATCCCTTGTGATACCTATGGAGGTGGGTTTGTCTTTTGAGCCTTGCCTAAAAAAGGCACTATGGGGGTAGCAAGAGCCTTTGCCAATATCCAAAAGCCCAGGGGTGACAGGTGCAAGCCGTGGCTTGTCGAGCATATCATCCCAAGCTGACAGGCATTGGATCCCCTTTGAATGACACCAGTACTTAAGCCAGTTGTTGAAATTGATCATCTTGTCTTCATATTGTGGCATCATTCTTGCTGAGGGTAAGATGCTACTCAAGGCCAGGGTGCCTGGGCTACATGCTCAGAGAGCTCCTTTATGTCTCTTTTCATGTAGTCCAGGGAGTGCGTCTCAGGTCATTCACACCAGCATGGACAATGACTGAGTCATATTTGTACTTGCCTTGGAGTGACCTGAGTGCTTGTGTTATGTGGCGGATCCTAGCACCCGACAGGCTGCTCACCGTGACCCTCTCCTTGTTCAGCCTGGTGGCGGACGTCAGTGTGCCTGGCGATAGAGTCACCTATTACAAGTGTATCAGGTGTGTTGTTTAGTCTTAAGGGCTGTGACTGTTTGGCACACTGGCTTTGTGAGATATGTGTTGCACGTGTTTTGTTTTGGGGTAGCGGCTGCTTGGGTGTCTGCTTTGGAGGTCTCTGCTGCTGGCAGATCTTTATTTAGAGCCTCAGTATGTTTTGTGTGATTATGTGTTTTGTTTGCTGTCGTGGTAGGTCTATGTGAGACTGGAATTGTAGTGAGTATGGTTTCCTTCTCCTCCTGACTGGTTATGCCAGTACTGAGTTGAGAGAGCTTAGCCTCCAGTTTGGCTATATGGTTGCATCTCTCACATGTGTTGGAATTTGTTGGGAGGAGGAGAGGGTTGTCTGTGTACATGAGGCAGTTGTAACATTGACACAGCTGATGTCAGCTAAAAACGGTAAATGTCAATGTGGGCACCAGATACCTCATACAGATACTCACAACCACTGCATTTTTTGCCTAGGCAGAGAGCACGACCATACCGCTTGCTGAATCTGCCAATCCTTTGTACTTAAGGCCCTACGCAGCTGTCTGGCAGAACTTAATCTATATCTAGAAAATCAGTGACTTAAAAAATTAGCACAAAGGATGGATCCCACTTCTGAAGGCCTGACTGAACCTCCGCGGAAGAAGCCAAAGCTTCCTAGGCCCAGTTCCATTGCCTCTCTGCTTCCGGACGCCCCACCAGCTACAGATTTAGGAGTTGAGGGACGTCCGACAGATCCATCTACTTCGTTGGTGACCTTGGAGGAGGCCGCTTCTCATTTGATGACTAACATGTCCATGGAGCTTTCTCAGACATCGACTACTGCCGAGGTCGTGGGCCTCCAATCGGGATCCCTCATTCGGACACCGCTACCCTTACCCAAGCATCCGATTCCAGGTCTACGCCTAAGACTAACCCAGTTAAAAAGAAACAGAAAACCAAACATGTGGCTTCACCTGCTGAAGGCTTACCTGATTGGCAGTCCTTCACCTCATCTTTGATCCAGGCCTTCATGGTCCTTAGGCCTTCAGCCTCTTCTCCATCTACTCTTCCTCTCCTCTGCCCTAGGCCTGCCTCTGTCTCCTCTCTTCCACCGTCCACTTCACAAGACAGGGAAGCAGAGCAAGAGGCTTATTACTCATCTTCTAATGAATCAATATCATACACCTCCCAAATTGTATCTCCTCAAGGTTTTACTCCCCGGATGAAGAATCCATTGAAGGGGACTCCCCTCCAGAGGATATCACCTTTGGAGAGACCATAACCAAAATGAAGAAATACTTCAAATGCAACACCTCACAAATACTCAAAAAGGGTATTTTGAATTGTTACAAATGGAATCACCCTCCCCATTTGCCATTCCTCCTCTCATTCCTGCTTATTCAGATGCCTTTGCCTCAGCATCTAAGACCCCAGACTCTTAGCCTCATGTCCCTAAGAGGCCAGATTGCTTTTACAAAGTGCCTGATGACCAGAAATTTCTAGTCAAACCACCCCTGGCAGACCCGGCTATCATTGCAGTATCACCTGATAAGCAAGCCAGACTGATTCTGTCTGCTTCTCCTACCTACAGACAAGGACAGCTAAACCATGTTTAGAATTGGAAAAAAGGTTTACAGTTCTTCCACACTGGCCTTCAGAGCCATTAACTATTAAACCCATATGACCATATATGCTCTGGACCTTGTCTCTCAAGCCTCCACTCTGCTGGCTGCTACTCCAGACTGCCCCACTACGTCTGACATAGCATCTAAACTTTCTGTAGCTACCCAAGTAGCCAGACACCCCATTAGATGTAGTTATGATGCTGCAGAGGCCTCTGCATGGTCAGCAGCCTCCGCCTCAGTACTTCAAAGATATTCTTGGCTACATCTACAACACTTACCAGAGGACTTCAAGTCTAAAATCTTAGATGCTCCTATGGACCCTAAGTTATTGTTTGGTAAACAGTCAGCAGACCTGTTCAAAAATTTACAAGAAAAGAGTATGGAATTGCAAGACATCAAGCATCTGCTTGTGTCACCTATTCCTAAATACTACAGGAATTACCCTGCCAAAACTACATTTGTCAGAAGAAACCCCTCATCTGCTGGACCTACCTCTTCCAGACACAGAAGAGGGGCCAGAAGACAAACCCCTTCCGGGCCAGCTGTCTCACAGCCCCCAACTAGACAGCCCTTTCAAGACAGAGTAGGACCCAACAACATGTGACTGCCTTGCTCACCTACCCCTTTCTGTGCGACTCTCCCACTGCCTCCACTTTTGGAAAACCATCACTACAAACAAATGGGTTTTGGCTATAGTTCAAAAAGGGTACTTCCTCTCTTCAAGAGAAAGGCCCCCTTAAGGGGCGTTCCCTTCCCCCCAAGAAATCAGAGAGATCTCTTTCCACAAATTTTGCAAGACCTTTTGAACCTGGGAACTGTAGAACCTGTCCCTCCAGGGCAGGAAGGAAAAGGCTTCTACTAAAGACGGTTTCTGTCCCCAAAAAAGATGGACCATGGAGACCCATTCTACACCTTTTCTTTCTAAATCTATTCTTAAAGGTTTCCACCTTCAGTATGTTGTCCCTACAAACTTTACTCCATCTTATACCAGCCCAGGCCTTCATGGCCACACTCGACCTGAAAGAAGCCTATCTGCACATCCCCATTCAACCTTCCCACAGGAAATTCTTATGTTTTTCTGGACCCTCCTCTCACTTTCAATTTACTGCATTGCCCTTTGATTTGTCCACTGTTCCCAGAGTGTTCACAAAATGCCTGGCACCTGCCATAGCCTATTGCAGAACACAAGGAATTCAGATTTACCCTTACCTGGACGACATCCTGATTCTAGCAGAATGCAAGGAAACCCTGCAAATCCATCTACAGTTCACCATTTGCCTACTTCAAAGACTGGGGTTCACCCTCAACTTCCCAAAATCTTCCTTGACCCCAGAACAAGACAAAACATTTCTGGGTTGCAGGATCAGGACAGACATAATAGAAGCATTTCTTCCCCAGGACAAAATCAGCTCCCTGTCCTCCCACTTCAAAACCCTTATGCAGACCCAGCAGATAACTGAAATGCAATTTCTATGAACCTTGGGCCTAATGGCGGCCAGAATCCCCATGCTACCACTTGCAGAATGCACATACAAACGCTGAAGTGATATCTAAAAAATGTATGGTCACAACACCAGCATCTCTTAGAGCAAGAAATTACCCTTTTGCCCTGCCTACAGTCAGAATTCAAATGGTGGCTTCAGCAAATTCAGCTGAACCCGGCCCTTCCACTACAGTTACCCACCTCAAACCAGTTCATGCATATGGATGCATTAGACCTAGGATGGGGAACCACATTTTCAAACTACAGGTTGCAAGCAAAGTGGCATCCTTCCATAAAGAACAAGCATATCAACGTAAGGGAATGACAGCAGTCCTTCTGGCACTGAAAACCAACCTTCCACTCTTACATTCAGAGGTTTTCCTAATAATAACAGACAACACCCCAGTTATGTGATACCTCATCAAGCAGGGAGGGACAAAAGCATACCACCTCTGCAGACTAACCTTACTAGTCTGGGACCTAGCCTCACAACACAACTTGTCCCTGCAGGCATCCTACATCCCCTCGCAGGACAACTAACAAGCAGACCTTCTCAGCAGGACATCCTCTCCAAATCACAAATGGATGCTGGACAGGAATGTCTTTCTAGATATTGTCCACTGGTGGGGCACACCTCAAGTAAATTTGTTTGCCTCCCCCCAGAATAGACAACTGCAGACTTTCTGCTCCAAGACACACTCTCCACTAGCTTGGAGAGTAGACGCATTCAGCATTTCATGGAAGTTGGTTTTTATATGCCTTTCCACCCATCCCATTAATTCAGAAAGTCCTCCTGAAAATCAGGAGAGACAAACCAAAAATCTTGTTAGTGACCCCCTATTGGCCAAGGCAGCAGTGGTTCCCCCTACTTCTCAGTCTAGCCAAGGGCAGTCACCACAGCTTACCCCACAAGGTGGACCTTCTGACACAACAAAAGGGAACCCTCACTCACCCACACTTGCAGACATTGGCACTGACACTGTGGGTGATAAACTTCTAATTCCCTTTAAGCATCACTACTCAGAGGATGTGCTTTCGGTCCTGAGGGAGGCCAGGAAACCTACTACAAGAAAATCTTACTTAGCTAAATGGGAGAGATTCTCAAAATGGTGTGTGGGCAAGGGCAAGGATCCAGGCATCGCAGATCCCCCTAGTTCTTGCCAGTGTGTATCAACTAGTTAACGGGGGACTTTCTTACTCTTCAGTGAAAGTCCACCTTTCAGCACTCTCAGCCTGCCTACCACTAGACCCTCCACTACTAGCTAGGCTCGATGTTAAGCTATTCTTAAAAGGGGTCTTGTACATCAGACCACCAAGAAAACCCATCCCACCACCCTGGGACCTGAACTTCATACTTGAAAAACTACCACAGTCTCCATTTGAACCTGCTAGTATGGCTGCTCTTCAAATGTGCACAGGGAAGACAGTCCTGCTAGTGGCTGTAACTTCAGCCAGAAGGGTGTCAGAATTACAGGCCCTAATGGCCTGTCCTCCATACACTACCTTCCACAAGGGCAGGGTAACCCTACCAACCAACCCTTTCTGTATGCCTAAATTGGTCAATGATCTGTCCTTAAACCAATCTATTCATCTACCCACCTTCTTCTCCTCTCCCACCAATGAAAGTGAAAGGATACTCCGCCCCCTGGATGTACACAGACATCTAAGATTTTACCTAGACAAAACCAAATCCATAAGAAAATCTAATCAGCTTTTTGTTTCCTTCCACCCCAGGGCCCTGGGCAAGGCAGTCTCCAAACAAACCATCGCATGTTGGATTAGAAAATCTATTTGCTTATGTTTTTCCTCTACCAGACTGAACGCATCACCCCAGCCTCCTCCTCCCTTAGAAACAGGCAAAACCCTCCACTTCTCAGCTCTCAATACTCACAGTTTATGTAACAAAATTCCAAATATGCATGCTTGTTCCTTCATAACCAGCCAGATGTTCTCTCAGTCTCAGAAAACCTGGCTTAAACCCCATATAAGAGACTCTGAACTAATACCACCCAACTATCGTATTCTCTGGAACGACCATACACAAAAAAGGGGGTGGGGTAACTCTCCTTTACTCAGAATCTCTCTTAGTTACAACATATAACAAACCTTTTCCCAAGTTTGGTAATGCTGAAATAATACCAGCTTTACTCCATCTTAACAAGTATAAACTCATATTTGTTCTCTTCCCTCTATATTCCCCCAGGTGACGATATTTCAACCCTCACAAATATTCTCTCCTGGGTCTCCTCAGATATTACTCATGAAACCATAATCCTGGGAGATGTCAGCAGTAACTCCGCCACTATCCAATCTCCCACCAAATCACTTAATATAACTTTACACAACTAACTCCACTACCAGGCATTCCAAAAACTCCATAACTGGAAGCATTATAGACTGGATTTTAGCATCCCATCCTCATTACATCTCAGATTGTGGTACTGTCCCAGACCGTCTAGGCGACCACCTCCCCACTTTTGCCCACCACCTCCCCTCTTCTATTCACCTAATCACACTTATAATTCTATCGGCTGTTTAAAAAACTTCAATTCCAAAACTTTATCAAATCCACTAAAAAACACAAATTGGAACCCATTAAAGACTCTTCCCGTAGATGAACCTGTCATCTTCTTTAACTCAACCTTTACAGACCTCTTCAACTCCTCAACCCCCCCCTAAAAACAAAACGCATAAAGAGTCACCCTGCACACTAGTTAGCCAAAAACACCATAGCTACTGTGTGACTCCGTGACAAAGCCTAGGCATGCTATCACAAAAATAAAACCTCATCCACCCTTAACGAATACAAAACACTACGTAATAAAGTCAAAAAACTCATTACCTCTGACTGCAAAGCCTATTTCTCCATCCTCCAAACCAACCATAGCACCAATCCCAAACTTTTCTGGAAAAGAATCACATCCCTCTTCAACCCTGGGGAAAAAAAAAAACTTTGCCCAAACCCTAATGCCTCTGACATGGATCTGGCTAGCCAATTTAATTCTTTCTTCATAGAGTCCATCAATTCAATAAGCTAACATCATCCTTCTCTTACAATTCAGGGACTCCACCAAATCCAGTACCTCTCCCCTCCTCACCTAACACACCTGGCCCTCAATCTCCACCCTTCTCCATCAATTCCGTTTCCCTATCCACCATAAAAAAACTTCTCCTAAAACTAAAACCTGGTTCAAATGCCCCCAATGAAATTCCCTCCTACTTCCTAAAAGTAGCCGCAGAAGCCATAGCTTTCCCAATCAGCATTCTAATTAACAGTTCTATCCTAGAATGCCAAGTCCACCAGCTCTGGAAAAAAGCCTTTATAATCCCCCTTCGCAAAGGTGGCAATAACCATGACATTACTGACTTCCGCCCTATCACTATCTTATCCCCCATTTCTAAGATACTTGAAAAATGTATCCACCAACAGCTCCTACCATACCTCACCAACAGTCATCTTCTTACCCCCACACAGCATGGATTCAGACCCAGCCACAGCAACTCCACAGCCCTCCTCTCCTTGTTGAAACAATCAACAAAACCCGAGATTCCAGCCTTTTTGTTTTCACTCTCCTTCTTGACCTCTCAGAGGCATTCAACACAATTTCTCACAACCTGCTCCTAAATAAACTCTCCAAACTAAACCTATCCTCTCACTGTACCAAGTGAATGTTCCTCATGTTTCACTGTTGCAGTCATCACACTTGGGTTATCTGCCTGCAGGTAGCCCTCAGTCGGCCCGAATACCAGAGGCTTACTATTCCTGCATCGGATGCTGTATATAAAAACAGGCAGCCGACTCCATTACATCAGTCTTTCTTGCCGAGGAGCCCGAAGCCGAAGCAGTTCGCAAGTGCCGGTCGGCCAGTACCTGAATTTTCATTTACGAATGTAATAATCCTGAAGTCTTCTAAAGCTAAGTACCCCATTGGGGATCCTTTTTTCTTGCTCTAACCGATGTCAGAAAAAGTAGTCTTGCCTGTGGAAAGCAAATACCTCACAGAGATTTTCATTCTTACGGCATCACCTGTTTAGGCCCAGACCATGATGTCCCTCGCTGTCGGTTTTGTGCCTTATTTAACACCCGAACCATTCGTCGTTGGGCTCTCTTTGTCACCAAATTCTTTCGCTGTCGATCTCCATATTCTGAAATGGCTTTGGTAAGCCATCCGACTACCGATATTCAGAAAAAACATAAAGATAAAGACAGAGACAGACCGCGTAGGTCCAAAACTGTCGATGACGCTTCCATTAAGCTAGTCGCCAGTCCGCCAGTACTCAGTGAGGCACTTTCGCAGCCACTGATGCCCGCTTCAATGGATTCGCAGGCTGCTACTGAGACCCATTCTGAGTCCGGTATGCCGTGAGACTCTTCATCAACTATGGAACCTGCGGATGTCTCTACCTTGGATGGGTCTGGAGCCGCTGAACAGGCACCAGCTTCTGAGGCAGTTATTCGCTCAACCGATGTTAGACTCAAACCGACGACTTCTTTTTTAACCAAACCTACCGAGTTTCTTAGGCCCAGAGTACACACTATGCCTAGAATACTGATGACCAAAGTGCATGCACCTGCTCCCATACCACAAAAACAAATGCTTAGAATGGCTGAAGACCTTATTACGCTGATTAGGGGAACTCAGCCTTCCCCTGCTAAGAGACAGAGTCCAGTCCCCTTCAGCTTCTACAGACCAGGAGTCCGATGACTCTGAAATTTCTGATTATGAAGACATGCCCTTATCTGCTTAAGAAGATTCAGATGCAGAGGAATTCCTTCCCTCTGCCTCCTCTCCAGAGGATTTTTCTTTTGGTGAAACCTTGCATACTTTATGAGAGAATTTCCACAGGGAATGCCAAGACTATCATCAGTCCGAAAAGAGGCTCAGAGAATTTCTAGAGCTGCCTTAACACAGGCCCTTAGCAATACTCCCTGTCCTGGTTGTTGTGGATGATGTTTTTTATGGAATCCAGTCTTACTCCTGACACTTTACCTCCTGCCCCCAGGAAACCAGACAGGTACTACAGAGTACCTGACACTCACAGATTTCTATTCAGGAATCTTACTGCTGACCCAGAGATCATTTCCCAGGGGCCTAAAGGTATCAAGGCTGCTACAGCCAAGAATCCCACCCCTTCGGACAAGGATTCCAGAGCTTTGGACAGATAGGGTAAAAAGGTGTATACCTCTGCAACTCTTGCTTTTAGGGCATTGAATTGTCAGTTTCACATGCTGAAGTACTAGCAACATATTATGGAACTTATTAAACAAAAAGTGGCAACCTTTTCAGACTGTGCAGAAAATAAAGAATTGCAGGAGCTTATGCACTCTGCAAGCCAAGTCAGCAAGCATACTTTGCAGTGTGGCCCTAGAAGCATCTTGCCGAGCAGCTGTCACTGGCTCTGTACTGAGAAAACATGCTTGGCTGAAGGAGCAGTCCTTGCCAGACCATGTCAAATCAAAGTTATTAGACACTCCTTTGAATAAGGACTGTTTGTTTGGCACCAAAGCAGAAGAGATTCTTAAAAAGATGGAAGAAAAAGCTAAGTCTATGCGGATTGTTAAAGAATTCTTACAAGTGCAACCCCCTAGATTCAGTAGGCATTGCCCTTCCAAACACTGGTCCTTTCCAGTCCTTCTCAAACCAGACCCAGGGGAAACAGACCCCCCCCCCAAACTTTAGTCTCAGGGTATGCAGAGATCTAAGCAATGGAATGCCCACACTCCTAAAGCAGGGAGTGGTAAGCCACCTCCTTACAGAAAAAGCTCACAGTGACTTCTTTACTCCACTCCCCAGCCCTGCCCAATTGCTTGTGCCCTTAGGAGTTAAACCTGCCCTTCATGCAGAAAAATAGATGTCCATCACCCAGGACCGGTGGGTCCTCAATATTGTATCCCAGGGATACAAATTTAATTTCCATTCACTGCCAACCCCAAGCAGGTTTCCAGACCTTCCTCCAAACCAGTGGGCAGAGGCTCAAAACCAAGTACTTTCCCTGCTCAATATCAGAGCTGTTCAGCTGGTTCCAGTAGAACAGAGGGGTCAAGGAATCTACTCCAGACTCTTCCTGGTACCCAGGAAAGCAGGCTGTTGGCGCCCAATCCTGGATCTTTCCATTCTTAACACCTTCCTGGTGGTTCCAAAATTCAAAATGCTTACCCTGCAACAGCTTCTTCCTATGCTAGCCAAGGATGCCTGGTTAGTCACCCTAGACTTAAAAGAAGCCTATCTGCATATCTCCATAAGGGAATCATGCAGGAAGTATCTTCGTTTCAGGGCAGGGTCTATGCATTATCAGTTCTCTGCACCTTCCTTTGGCTTATCTACTGCGCCCAGAGTATTCACAAAATGCCTGGCTCCAGCCATTGCATACTGCAGGCAGAGAAATATCCAAATTTACCCATACTTGGATGACTGCCTGATTCAGGCAGATAGTCAGGAATTGCTGCTGCAGCCCCTGACATTTGTGAAAAACCTTCTCACTTCCGTTGGGTACACCATCAACGAAAAGATTGTATTCCTGGGAGCAAGCTTGGACACAACTTCCCAGATGGCATTCCTCACCTCAGAAAAACAAGTCTATCTGACAGACTACTTCAAACAAATGGCCACCAGAACCCAGCTATCTGCAAGAAAAATATTGCAAGCCCTAGGCTTTCATGGCCTCATGTTTACTGATTCCATATGCAAGACTGCATATGAGGAAACTCCAGTGGTACTTAAAAGGTCTTTGGTGTCATCATTCTCAGGACCTGGAAACAGTCATTCATATCATACCCTGTCTAAGGACAGAGTTCCTCCGGTGGACAGAAGCATGCAGCCACAACAAGGGACTGCCATTTACTCAACCCCAAGCTGCCCAGACCCTAACCACAGATGCATCAGACTATGCCAGGGGGGCACACATGCACGGAACATGTATTCAGGGCCACTGGAGCCCAAGTCAAATTCATCTGCACTTCAACCAAAAAGAGATGCTAGCTGTACAGAATGCCCTGACAGCTTTCAGATCCCTGTTCTTTCCAGGACAACTGCTAATAAAAACAGACAACACCACAGTTACGTGGTACATCAACAAGCAGGGGGGAACCCATTCCTACCCACTCTGAAGGCTAGCCATGACCCTGTGGAACAAGGCTTTGGATATTCAAGTCCATCTGCAAGCTCAATTCCTGCCAGGCAAACAAAACTTACTGGCAGAAGACTTGAGCAGAAACCTCATAGACCCACACGAGTGGCAATTGGAGCACAGCACCTTCAACTATCTGATCCAGAAATGGGGGACCCCAGAAGTGGATCTCTTTGCCTCCCCCTACAACCACCAGCTCAGCATATTCTGCACCAGGAATCCTCACAGCAGATCCTGGAAAGTGGATGCCCTATCTTTTCAGTGGGTAAATCTCCCAATCTATGCCTTTCCCCCTCTGCCCCTCCTTTCAAGAGTATTACTCAAGATAAAACAGGACAGACCAAGGACAATTCTGATTGCCCTGGACTGGCCATGCCAGCACTGGTACCCACTCCTGTGCAGCCGGACATCAGTGCCACCCTGGCACCTACACCAGAATCCAACCCTCCTCTCTCAGCAGGAGGGATGGATTCTGCATCCACAACTGCAAACCCTAAATCTTGCAGCCTGGCTTATTCCTTGAATTCTCCCCCAGTGACCTTAAGCAAACAAGTGCTGGACATCATTCTTGAAGCAGGAAGACCCATTACAAGAAAATCCTATGCTGATAAGTGGAAAAGGTTCTGCTCATGGATTCAGTCTAAAGGAGAGGACACAACACTACCCTGTCATGCTTCTTATCCTGGATTATTTAGCAGATCTACTCCACAAAGGCCTGTCCTTCTCCTCCATTAAGATACATGCCTCAGCCATTTCTGTTCATTACAACACTGAGCCACCTCTCTTCTCGCACCCTCTTATCAAACAGTTCCCGAGAGAGGCAAACAACTTAAGGCCACCAAGGAGAGCACCCACCCTTGCTTGGGACCTTAACTTTGTACTGGAAAAGTTCACACTTCCCCCCATTTGAAACTGCTGCATCAGCAGAGTTAAAATTTCTCTCTTGGAAAACAGCCTTTCTTCTAGCCATCACTTCAGCTAGAAGAGTGTCTGAGCTACAAGCACTGATGGCTGTGGAACCCTTCATTATTTTCCATGCTGACAGGGTTTCCCTCAGGACTAACCCTTCCTTTAGACCTAAAGTGGTGTCCAGTATGGCTCTCAATCAATCCATCTATCCATTTGCCAAACTTCTTCCCTAATCCTCAGAATAAAGGGGAAAGGATCCTGCACTCCTTAGATGTGCACAGACAGCTCAGATTCTACCTTGATAGGACTAAGCCCTTCAGAAAATCTGACCAGCTACTAGTCAGCTTTGCAGTAGGGGGCAGAGGGCAAGGCTATTTCAAAACAAACTATTTCCAAATGGATAGCACACTGCATCCATTTCTGCTACAAGCACCATGGGAAACCAACCCCTCCGGGGGTCAGAACATATACCACTAGGGCAACATCTACCTCTGCAGCATTTCTCAGGGCAGTCCCTACCAAGAACATCCTGGAGGCTGCTACCTGGAATTCTGTACACACCTTCACCAAGCATTACCACCTGCCTATCTTTTCCAAATCCAGGGCACAATTTGCTGCAGCAGTCTTGCAAGGCATGCTAGCCAGCCCTAACTCTTCTTGACTGCCTCCACCCTTCTTCAGCTTTGAGAGTCCACCCAAGTGTGATGACTACAACAGTGAAACATGAAGAACATAGTACAGTTGTGTACACTTACCATAAATGTAGATGTTCAAGTGTATTCACTGTTGCAGTCCTGGTATCCCTTCCTCCAGCCCCCTGGTTTTCTCTCTTGTCTCTCTCCTATCTATGGCTATTACTAACCCCTTCTGGGGTATTGGTATTGGTATTTACTTTTTACTGGTGGTGTTTTCCCCACCGTAACCTATCTCCCTATTTGAGGGGCTCCTGACATTTGGGGCAAGAAAAACTGATGTAATGGTGGCGGCTGCCTGTTTTTATACCCCTGATGACCTGACGTCAGTCGTGGAGCGACAGCCTCCAATGCAGAAATACTAAGTCTCTGGTATTTAGGCCGACTGTGGGCTACCTGCAGGCAGATAACCCAAGTGTGATAACTGCAACAGTGAATACACTTGAACATCTACATTTATGGTAAGCGTACACAACTGTACTTTCTTCAATTACCTCACAAATAGGTAACAAACAGTTAAATGGCAAAACGCCACCTCACCCTTCCTAAATACTCCCACAGGCATCCCCCAAGGCTCTATTTTAGGACCCCTTCTATTCAGTGTATTCATCAATGACTTCTACCAAGCCATCTCTAACACCTGCCTCATCGAATACGCCAAAGATTCTACAATTTTCTGTTCCTCCTCCTCTATCCCCAACCTAAACACACTCATCCAAAGTGCTTTTTCCTCCACTGAGCAGTGGATGCTTGACAACCATTTGGCCCTTAATGCTACCAAAACTAAATTGATGTTATTCACTGCCTCCAAAACCTCCCCCCTAGATAAACAGTCATTTGTAATCACCAGCAAAAATAATACCCCTAGAAATAGTCTCCGATGCCAAACTACTTAGTGTACTCATTGATTATCAATTTAAATTCGATAAACATCTACAAGCAAATTAAAAAAAAAAACATAAAAAACTTGGTATGCTTTACCGACGTTATCGCTACATCTCCCCTTCCACCAGGCTCATACTAACACATATCTCATCACATCCCTCCTATATGGTGCATCTATTCTCACCAACCTGCAATCCTCCCTCAAAACAAAGCTCTCCTCTTGCTACATCAAGATTTCAAAATTTGCCACAGGTCACAAAGCCTCTTCCCACCACTGTTCCTCCCTTCTACAGCTAAATTGGTTTGAGCTACATAACTTCCTCACATACAACCAACTTATCCAGGCACACAAACTCATCTATAACCCCTCTCTTTGTCCCTCCCTCTCTACCTCCTTTGAAATGCATGAATCAGATCTACTACTCAGATCAAATTCCCATAAGCTAATTAAGTTATACAAACCCAAACATCCAGCAGGGAATCATCTTAATCTTCTCCCTTCCACATCTCTGGAATTCTCTTCCATCTCCCATCCGCATTATTAGCAGTTTTTCCTCATTCAAAACCTTGCTGCACTCACATCTCACCTCACAATGGCTATGCTCCTGTTCCCATCCTACTTAATACTCCCTATATCACTTCTCACTCTCTTAAACCTAATTATGTAATCACTGCTTCCTATAGATACATATCTCTATTATACTATTCTAATTTCTACTTCAAATGTGCGCTACTCCAAAAAAAAAAAACAAAAGTTTGATGTACATTATCCGTTATATTTCTGTCTTTGTTAAAATCGGCTTTAATTTTCTATGTGAATGTTTGGCATGTTTATACGAAATTATGTATTTTTTCTTTGGAGCTTTTCTCCCCAGGACTCCATTGAAAATGGGCCCCTTGTACCCAATGGACTATCCTGGTAAACAAACTGCAATAAATAAATAAATTCACACCATGACAAAAAACTCCCACAGGGAGTTAAAGCTCACTCTACCAGGGCGGTGGCAGCCTCCAAAGCCTTCTTAAAAGGCCTGGACACTGCATCCATACTGAAAGCAGCCACATGGTCCGTCATTCACACTTTCACCAAACAGTACAAGTTAGACAATGTCTCCAGAGTACGTGCACGATTTGCCAGAGCAGTTCTGCAGGGATTTATGGAAAAAGCTTCTTCTACTGCCTCCCTTCCTTCCATCTAAGCTGTGGTCTCTCCAACACCAATAATACTGCAACATAAGAATAGAAGGACATAGAATAGTTGTGTACAATCTTACCATAACGATAGATGTCCTTTTCTTCCATGTTGCAGTATTCCTTCCCACCCACCTAACCCCCTTATCCTTTTTCTCTTACTCATTATTGACCTGTCTTGGGTCTCCTGGTGGTTATACCCTACCCTATGACCAGTTTAACCACCAAATGGCTTTTTGATCCTATGGCTGACATCACTTGCTACTCTACTTAGACCTGTCCTGCTGGGCTTTCAAGTTCTGAGGTCTGTGCTTGCAGACATCACATTTAAGGTCTCTGGTTTATGGCCCTATATGTGACGTCTCACGCAACTGCAATAGCCAAGCTGAAGATTTTTGTATAGGAGCCAATGTACTGGCCACCTGAGGTGGGAAATCCCACACCAAGAATACTGTAACATGGAAGAGAAGGACATCTATGGTTATGGTAAGATTTTACACAACTCTTCTATTTGAGAGACATTTTTGACTCCTCGGTTCCAGACTTTCAAAGAAATTACCCTGCCAAGACCTCCAGTGTGAGCAGGCCTTCCAGACAGATGCCAACAAAAAGCAAAAAGGATTCCAGGAAACAGCCCTCTTCCATGTTTGCTCCCTCTACCCCTGCTCCCACACAACCCTTTCAAGGTAAGCCTGGTAGCCTGTTACTACCAGGCACTACATCCAGACATGCCTCTTTCCATGCATCTCTCTCTCTCTCTCTCTCTCTCTCTGCTTGGAATCGGGTTACACAGGACTCTTGGGTCCTCTCTATAATAAAACAGGGATACTTCATGACATGGGAGGCCAAACCTACTCCCAAAAACACCCCTCAACCTCCTCGAGATCAGCTGGTTTTCTTCCATCCAGTTCTTTAGGAACTCCTTGCACAAGGAACAATTCAAGAAGTCCCTACACATGCAAGGGGAAAGGGGCTTTACTCTAGAATGTTCCTGGTCCCTAGGAAAGAAGGTCCCTTGAGGCCAATCCTGGATTTATCCTATCTCATCACCTTCCTCTATGTTCCCTCCTTTCAGATGCTCACTCTTCCTACACTTCTTCCCCTGATCCTTCCCCAGGCCTTCTTAGTATCCTTGGATATAAAAGATGCTACTGCTTTTCCATTTGGTCTCTCTATGGCCCCAAGAGTGTTTACAAAATGCCGTGCTCCAGTCATGGCCTTTGTCAGGACAAGAGGAATCCAACTCTTCCCCTATCTAGATGATGTCCTGATGCAGGCAATGTCAATTCCAATGGCCCTGCAACACCTGGACTGCACTATTTCCCTCTTGAGAAGTCTGGGATTCACCATAAATCTCAAAAAAATTATCCTTGGTACCCACACAGGATTAGGTGTTCCTGGGATGTCGGATCCTAATAGGGAAGATGGTGGCCTGTCTTCCCCCAGAAAAAAATTGTGGCACTCGCTTCTTATTTCAAGGAAGTACTTCCCCTTAAAGCCATGTCGGCCAGGGAATTTCTCAGACTCCTGGGATTCATGGCTTCCACCATCCCCATGATACCCCTGGCAAAGCTTCAAACGAGGAAGTTCCAGTGGTACTTAAGAACAATCTGGAAGCAACATCTGTATCCCCTGGAGTTCATGGTCCCCATGCTGCTATGCCTTGCCAAGGAACTGAATTGGTGGATAACCCAGATTTAGGCCAACCCAGGCCTACCCCTACAACCCCTGGCCCCCCAAGCAGGACCTCTTCACAGATACTTCTGACACAGGGTGCAGAGCAACCTTAGGATAATGGAGAGTGAGAAACTCGTGGACCATCACTCAACAGAAAGACTACATCAATATCAAGGAGATGAGAGCTTTGATATTGGCCCTACAAATATTCAAAGATCTTGTGCCAGGCATCCTGAATTGGTACACAGACAATACCACTGTGCTGTGGTACATCAACAAATTGGGGGGGGGGCAAGGTCCTACCTCCTGTGCAGGATGACCCTGCAAGCATGAGAAATCGGCTTGGAGAGACAGGTCAGTATCCAAACTGTCTACATATCTTCAGCAGACAATATGATGGCCGATTCTTTAAGCAGGACCATGACTGTATCTCACAACTGGATGCTAAACAGGGGTGTGTTCCTGGACCTGGTCCATCGATGGGGTATTCCAAATGTGGATCTGTTTGCCTCCCCCATGAACAGGCAGCTTCCAACCTTCTGCTCCAGTTGGATCTTGTTGGTGACTCCCTACTGGCCAAGGCAGCATTGGTTCTCCCTATTACTCCATCTAGCTAAGGGCAGTGTCACCACAAGTTACCCCACCGGATGGACCTCCTCACACAGGAAAAGGGAATGCTCTTACACCCCCAACTGTCCACCCTGAATATTACACTGTGGGTGATAGGGCACAAATTCCCTTCAAACACCTATACACAGAGGATATGCTTCAGGTTTTGCAGGAGGCCAAAAAATCATACCTTTCAAAGTGGAAGAAATTTTCTGTCTGTTGTCAAAAACACAATTTACAACTACTGGCAGTAGAACCTCCAGTGGTATTGTCCTACCTGTGTGACTTGATAAAGTCTGGACTATCTTATTCTTCCAACAAGACCCATTTATCTGCCATCTCCACATGACTGCCACTCACACCACGTTTGGCTTGTAGGTTAGAAGTTAAACTTTTCCTGAAAGGGGGTTCTGCACCTCTGACCCCCAAGGAAGCCCATTCCACCTCTTTGGGATCTAAAATTTGTACTGGGGAAGTTGACTCTCCCACCCTTTGAGCCAGGCAAACACTGCTCGCACCAACACTGTTCTTGGAAAACTGTACTCTTGGTAGCCATTACTTCAGCCAGAAGGGGTTCGGAACTTCAAGCCTTTATGGCCTCTCATCCATTTACTGTCTTCCACAAGGACAGGGTGTGTTTACGTACCAACCCAACCTTTATGCTCAAAGTGGTAGATGAACTGTCCTTGAATCAAGCGATCTACCTACCAGTGATTTTCCCTTCACCCCAAAACCCAGTGGAAAGGATACTTCATTCCTTAGATATACACAGACAGCTCAGATACTATTTGGCTAAGACCAAACCCATCCGTAAATCAGACAGGCTGTTCTTCTCCTACCACCCAGGAGCCCTGAGACACCCTGTTTCCAAGCAAACCATATCCTCTTGGATACCTAAAACCATTTCCTTTTGTTATACAACCCATGGCAAAAGGCTTATTTTTCCATTAAAAGCACACTCCACTAGGACAGTGTCCTCCTTTGGGGCCTTTTTCAAGGGTTTGGATACAGCTGCTGTTTTAGCAGCTACATGGTCTTCTGTCCATATCTTCACCAAACACTACAAGTTGGACATCATTTCTAGAGCTAGAGTGGGGTTTGCCAGAGCCATCCTTCATGGGTTTGTGGAAAATGCTTCTGGTCCTCCACCCAAATCTTAGTACAGGAGCTTTTGCACTCTCCCTTGTGGTATGGATACAGCAGCATATGAATTGAAGGACATAGTATTGTTGTGTAATATCTTATCATAACTTTAGATATCCTTCTCTTCTATATGATGCTGTATAGTTTCCTACCCTGCCTTCCACCTCACACTTGCCTGACTCCTGGTGTGCCCACTCCGTAGTCACTGATTCTGGAGGCATTCACTTCTGAGGTAGGTGTGTGCTGACATCTGTTTATGACTGACGTCCGCAGAGAGAGACGCAAGATGTCACACACACCCTAGTGGTAGAATCCATATTTTGTAGAATGGCCGGACGTACGTGAGTCGACTAGAGGCAGAGACTCCCTTGTGTTATGGATACAGCAGCATATAGAAGAGAAGGACATCTAAAGTTATGGTAAGATTTTACACAACAATACTGTTTTATTGTTTATTTAATTGCATGATGGTTATTTTCATCTGACTGATCTTAGCGTTCAGAAGGAAGGAATGAACTGTTTTGATGAGTTCTTTGTTTTTATATATTGGGGAAAAGCACTTGATGTTTTTTTTTATTAAGTACTTTCACCTTGAATTTGCTCATGGAACTGTTGGGTTTTAGCTTTATTTTAGTTTTTTTTTTCCATGTGTGGCAAGAAAAGCTTTTTTGGACTTTATCGTAGTTTTAGTAATCAGTCCCCTGCTTCTCTATGAAAGGTTGTCAGTGGTTCTCCAGTTAACTGGGCTGCTAGCATCCTGGCCTATTTGGCTTAAGCCTGTCTATCCTAGTGGGCATACTGCTTGAAGGTGATAAGATACTCCTGAACGCCCTCCTCCACAGTAAGTCGTTTGAACATTAGCACTGTCCTAGGAGTAGCCACCAAGTTGACTACGGTGACCATCCATTCATTTTCAACTACTAAGATCTGCATTAACTGCTGTGTTGTGGTCAGCTTGGCATATTGATCCATACACAAGCATACAAAAGAAAAATGCTCAGCAGACCACAAGTGTCTCTCTTTCTTTGTCTGTCTCGTTTTTGAGGAAATTACACTCATATTGCAATGATGGGTCTCTGAACAGGTATGGAAAATTAATGCAGGTGAGGCTACCAGTCTTTACTAAAAAAAAAGTGAAATCTATTATGTGTAAGTAAAAGTAAAGCAGGCTCTTCCAAGCAAAATAAAGCATTGTGGTTTTAACTGAAATACACAGCCAGTACCTTTAGCTCAGTCCTAGAATACTGAAAAACTCTGATAGCTGTCTGGATCCATTCTGACAGGATTATTTTCCAGCTTCTCCTACAAGTCTGTTCATCACTTCCATTGCTTCTCTGCCTGAATTTGTCTTGGCTTTCCAAATACTCATTCAACAACCTTTTCTTACTAAGGTTCCTCTCTACTCTTAAATTAACAGATACAAGTGTACAGAACACTAACTATATTTAAAGAAAAGTGCAGACTGTTTACACATTTTAGGATCATAAACATTATCTACACCACTAATGGTCACAAACATTATTTATACCACTGTTTGTATATGCTTGGATCATTCATATTCTTACTTGGTGAGAACCCCACAATGTGCTACTATACATGGGTTACGCATTACCCCTAGTTGATCGAACATTCATTTGTTTAAAGGAGTATGGATGTGTCATAGTCACCAAATGTCTTTGTCGAGTGCTATGTGTGCTGACCTCTGGATTTCAAAAGGTAAATGTGGATGATTACGTTAATGACGCAACTTTCAGATATTTCAAACGTTTTAGTATTAGAGGGTGGGAGTGAGTGTAGTAATAACAACAGGAAAATATACCAGGTTAAGGCAGTTAAGTGTTGTAATAAGAGATGGGTTCATAAAGCAATCAAAGAGCAGAGGTCTAGTGATCAAATTATGGAAACAGAGGCCGATGTGTCAACAATAGAAAGTTCAGGAAATGGTACACTGTTACAGCATTACAGCGTATTTTCTTGAAGCAGTAACTGTGAATAGAGGGAGCCAAAAATATGGCACTACTGGGGACTTAGGTTAAGTCCTGATGTATGCAGCACTGGATATATGACCAATAAACATGGTAGATCCCCTACTGGTAATCCAGCATACCAGGGAACAGAAATTCCTGAGGACTGAAAACACAAAGGAGGGCCCTTGGGGGGATAAAATTCTGCCACACTTGAATACTGAAATAGATTGAGTGAGAATAACTAGCTAAGCTTTTCCTTTAATAATAAATAATCAACATATTATTCTCTAAGTTTACGATATTCCAAAGATCAAGTTTTTATCAACAGTGAATATTTCTGGCAGTAATCTAAGTGAAGTTCACATTATAGATGCATCAGTGCTAAGATTTTTATGAATATCATTATCGGCTGTTGACAAACAAGTAATATCAGTTCTTCCTGTATTGAGATTCACTGTTAACATATGAATTCGTTAGTAGGGTAGTGCCATCCCACTTTAAATATAAGTACTGGAATAAGTACTTTGCAAAATTATATGAAACAAGCTACAAAACAAATGCATTGTAAAGGCAGGATTTCATGAGAATTTGACATCACAAAGATTCAGATTACTGTTTTGCTAAGGGCATATATTACAGCAACTGATTAGATTGGAGGGAATGAAGAATTCAGTTCTGGTCACAACATTCAGGGAAGGTACTCCTTGTGAGTGTAAAAACATTTTCCAAGGATGGATTACACCTGAGTGATTATGGAACCCACTTTGTAAGCAGAAAATACCATTCCCAGCGAACAGTTTTTTTGTCCTATTGCTAAACATGCAAGCATATCATCTGGATACATTAGATCTGATAATATTGTAAATATATATTCATGCAGTGAGAGAAATCTAACAAAAAGGGTGATGAACCTGGGATGGTTTTAAAAATATATCAACATTATCAGTCAAAATTATGGAAGACATCATATCTGAACATTAAGAGATTCAAGAAATTTAAATGTACAAGATAATCTACTGCAAATGATGGTATTGTAATATTAACCAGTTATTCACTTCATGTAAAAACAAGAACCAACCCTAATAATCAAGTGTTGACTATAATGTTTGAGAACATTGTCATTTATAAGACAGCTTAATCTTATTGCCTGTTATATGAGCACCAGTTTAAGTTTTGATAACATTCACATTTTTTTGTCAAAACTAGAGGAAGTAGTTACATATGACATACGTACATAAATAAAATAGTTATTCATTTATTTAAATGTGGTTACTGGGATAGAACACCGATCAAATAATTACCAGTTATGGGCTCAGCCCAGGTTACATCATAATGCAACAAAAAATAGGACATTTATAAATGTCAATGGTTTAAATTTATGAGAAAGTATAGAAAATCTGACACACAGTATATACATAAAAGATGTAACAAGCCAAATGTATGTATAGTTACGTACATGGATTAGAAAGGGGAGATTGCAGATAAAGTAGAAGATCCAGAAGTGCTGGAGATATAGGCAGTAGTAGCTAGGTTAGGAAAACTAGCCAGTAAGATGAAAGAGAGGACTAGATTCTGTGCAGTAGGTTTAGAGCAGTAATGGTGTGATAACCTGGATCACAGTTTAAGATGAATGAGTTAATGATGTAGATCAGTCATGTGGGAGGTAAAGGTATACGTGATGTGTTCTTTAGGTGAACAATTGCATTCAAACTGATTTAGAGAGTACTTGAACTGTAGCCTGAACAGGGTGCAGTTTGTGTGATCAGTTAAATCAGGAAGAAGGTGACTGCTATAGTTTTGGAATCAGTACAGAGAAGCAATAGCTGGTAGAGCAGTCTGAGAAAAGGGGTTTGGAAGGGGGGTGTCTAATTTGAGTGTTTTGAAGAGCAAGGAACCAAGAAGATTTGACCTGGTCTGTACTGAAAGCCACTTAGCGTTTGAAAGAGTAAGGCAGTCTTGTTCATTCTATGGTGAGTTAAAAATGAATCAACATATTTTATTGAAGAGAGTCTGAAAGGCGACAGTGTTATTGACAGGGGGATTCCTTTTCCTGTCGCAGCTCCTACTGGATGTGAGAGGATCTAGAGGAACTACGGGAATTTAACTATCCCAGAACAGATTATGGTCAAATGAGGGGCACAAAAACAGGAAATTTTAGACCTTGTATACTTGAGAGTTGTGTCACAAATTATGAATATCAGTACAAGACTTAACAGCGTATTTGAGTTAAGCCTGACAGCTATTCCCAGTGTAATTTTACTCTTCTAAGTTATTGACCATTGGGAACGTACAGTCATAGTGCTATTGTGATTGAAAATACATGACATAGAAACTGTAAAAAAATAATCACTAAGATTTTAAACTGGGAAAAATCAAAATTGACATATTTAAACCACTTTGCTAGATAACGTTTTGGGACAACATATGCACTAGGTCTAGATCCAGATGGAATTCTGTTAAATCTTGCTATGTAGCTGCTTTAGGAAAGACATTAGTAGATCAAAAAGTAAAATCCCATTCTGGTGAGATAAAAAATAATTTCCTTATATGTTATTTATTTATTTATTTATTTAATGTCCCTTTTTTTTTTACCAGGAAAGTTTGACTGGGCACAAGTCACATTTTCAGTGGAGGGTCAGGGAAAAGAGCTCCACATAAAATACATATTTACAGTGAACAACAATAAAAATTAAACATTTTAAACATTGCTTTGCAGGTAGTATTGAGACAAATATTAAAGACATTTATTTTATACTTTAGAAGTTTTATTATCCTACATTATACAATGATAGTTCATTACTATTAGGAAACGTGTACACTGATTGCTCAGCCAAACCAGCATGCCCATTGTAAATCGAAGTTACTCCATTAGAAAAAAGTCTGGTCACTGAAGTGCAACCAGACTTTCTTCTGTTAGTATATGCTGTGGAGTTATACATCTCAGCTGTCCAGATTTTCACAGAATGTCCACATTTTTTCCCTCATATTTTTGTTCAGTCTCATAAAATGTGTGGTTTGCAGACAAATCACTAAGGAGTAACGTCATTAAATAATGACACGCATTTCAGTTTCAGAATTCATATCCTTCAGGCAATGCACAATACCATAAGTCTTGTTATTCTTGCAACTTTCTAAGTTTATAATGGCAACATTTGCATCGGTCTGTATTTTGGGGCCTTTGTCCCATTATTTAAGGTTTTGTCCACATTTCTTGAGCTAAGAGGTCAAAAGGTATGTACTAAAGATGGAGCAAATACAAGGAAAATCAGATACGTTTTTCAAAATTAAAGAAATGTACCTGATTTTCCTTGTAGTTTTGCCCTGTCTCTCTAGTACCTCTAACCTGTCAGACTTTTATAGTTTTTAAGGAAAAAAATGAAAAAAAACATGCCCTCATGATCAAACCACACCATATGCATGCGCAGAATGCGGAAGAATGAGGAAACGACGTGGAAGAACAGTATGGCACTATTATATAAAGACATTACTTAAGAAAAGAAAACATTTCTTTTTTAAATACTGCCATTGTATAATAGCTGTAACTGACTCGTGATTCTGGGTATATGAGAATTTACCTACTGTTGGCTTTGTTTAATCAGTCTGGCTTCACCCTCATGAGCAAGCCACACCAACCATGGGTAAATCCTCAGTATACCCACACCCACTCATCGGTTATTGCTTAATACGTCAAAGACATGTTAACCTGTAATACTTGGAAATACAAGAGTAATGACAGTGCACATAGGTTCAGAATATGTATATTGACTTTAAGGAGGTAGGATGTCACTAAAACAGGAACAGAAAATAGAGGAGGAAGAAGGTTATAAACAGAAATAATCAAGAAAAACATAAGTGGAAAAAGTTCTAATAGTGGAGAGGTTGAGATAACAGTAGATAGGTAACATGAGGTAGAAAAGGAGGGAGTATTAGTAAAAGAGGGTTATGGAAATAGGTTAGTTGGTGGAGCAGTAGTGTGGTTAAAGAGAAGAGACAGGGATAAGAAAGGTGAAAGCATCAGGGTGATTAATAGAGAAATTGGCAGTGGAAGAGAAACAGAAAGAAAGATGGGTTTAGTCAGGATGAGAGCATGAACATAATCATGAGGAAGTTCGGTGTGTTTTATATTGTGTTTGTGTTGAAATGTGTCGTAATGTCTTGTTTTAGGGTGGTTGGGATGGAGTTCCAGTGTTTAGCACTACAAGCTGAGTAAAGTGAGTCGACTGCACTATGAGACTTGGTCCTGCTCAAGAGATATTTGTTCTTTGAGTGGACATTCCTAGGAGGGAAGTAGTATTTGAAGATGTTTTGTAGTAATGGGCAGGTGTCGGGTTTGTGAATTATTTTGTGGGCACTAAGCAGTCGGGAGTAGGTAAGGTAACTAGGTAGTTCGAGCCAGTATAGGTGATTCAGTGCTAGGCATTGGTGTGAACAGTTTGGTAAGTTGGATGTAGACTTAGCTATTTTATTGTGGTAAACCTCTAGTTTATTTCTAAGGTGGAGTGAAGGTTAGTCAGGATGGGTACTGCATACAGAAGTGAAAGGAAAAGATAAGACATTGCTAAAGAATTTCTTGAGTAGTCACTGAGAAAGGGTTTGTTTCTGTAGAGGAAGCCCAAATTTTACTGTGTTTTCCCGATGGCTTGAGTGATGTGTTGATCATATTTTAAGTTATCGATTAAGACATGTAAACTGTTTCAGCTGAGGCATTATTTGCTGATGTGATGTTTTTGGATTGTTTCTGTGCTGACAGAGATTTAGGTAAAAACAGCATTATTTTTTTTTTTTTTTTTTTTTAGCATTTAAAAATAGTTGGTAGTCATCTAGTCAGGCCTCAGCTCAGGAGAAGGAGATGTTCATCGTGCATACAGCTGCAGTAATCACAGATGGGTTTTCAGCCGTCAGGCGGTCCCTCGGTCGGCCGAATTCCAAAGTCTTGGTCCGGCGTCGGTTGTCGTCGCTTACTCTTCTGACGTCAGGAAGGCCAGAGTATATAAGACACAGCCGACGCCATGTTCTTCAGTCTTTTTTGCCGCGCGGTGCCCGAAGCAGAAGCAGTTCGCAAGTGCCGGTCGGCCAGCTCCTGAATTACGAAAATAATTGGAACCGAAGTCTTCATTAAAGCTAAGTACCCCGTTGGGGAAACTTTTCTTGCCTCAGACCGATGTTAGAAAAAGTTAATAATTGTATTTCTTGTGGGAAGCAAATACCGCATAAGGATTTCCATTCCCTTTGCATACCTTGTTTGGGCCCAGACCACGGCGTCTCGGGCTGTCGCTGGCTACCTTCAATAAACGCACTATCAAGCGTCGGGCGGAGTTCGCCCAACACTACTTTGGTAAAGCTTTTGACTATAAAATGTCGGACACTCCGACTACCGTTTTGACCAAAAAAACGCAAGGAAAAGGACCGACACGCGAGGCCCGCGGTCCCCGCTGACACCACGCCAAAACAGGCTACACGTGGTCCGGTTCTCAGCGAGACGCCTTTGCAGTCCCTGACTACCGACGACACTCCTTTGGCGGTGTCTTCTGTACCCGAGACCGCTGGGTCCTCGGCCCTTTCCCAGACTACAACCGAAGCCCCTGCTTATGTCGAGCCTACTAATGTGGACAGGTCCACCTCCACCCATGGTGTATTTAGGCCCTCATCTTCTTTTTCTATTAAGGCCTTTACTAAATCCAAAGCAGCCAGGCATCTCACGAGGCCTGTTGCACAGGGCCCATCCCCTGGACCCATGCCTAAGAAACAGATGCTTAAAATGGCTGAGGATCTAATTACTCTTATCAGAGGTTCTCAGCCCCCTCCTGACAAGAGACCCAAAGTGGAGGAAGAATCTCCCTCTTCTGATCAGGGATCCATTTTATCAGAACATTCTGATGCAGAGCTGATAGGTATTACAGAGTACCCAGTTCTCACTAATTTCTATACAAAGGCCATAATGCTGACCCTGAAACCATTTCACAAGGCCCCAAGGGATTAAAGGCCTCCACTGCCAAGAATCCACTTCCTGCAGAAAGGGAATCCAGATCTCTAGAAAGGTGGGGTAAAAAGGTATATACCTCGGCCACCCTAGCCATGAGGGCCTTAAACTGTCAGTTTCATATGATTAAATATCAACAGTACCTGTTATCACAATTAAGGAACAAAATGTCTCAACCTGAACAACCAGATTTAAAAGAGTTACAGGATATGATGCATAGTGCGGAGCAAGTGGGTAAACACACCTTACAATGTGGTTATGATACCCTAGAGGCTTCCAGTAGAGCGCTGCTACAGGATCAGTCATTCGCAGACATGCCTGGCTTAGGGAACAAAATTTGCCTGATCATGTGAAAGCTAAACTTCTTGATGCTCCTTTACAAAAGGATGTACTATTTGGTACTAATGCTGAGGAGATACTACGGAAAATGGAAGAAAAAGCCAAATCTATGCAAACTGTCAAAGCTTTCTTACAGGTCCAACCACCACGTTTTAGCAGAAATTGGCCTTCAAAAAACTGGTCCTTTCCAGCCACTGACAAGCCCCAAAGAGGTAGATACAGACGGACAAGGGGCAGAGGGCAATCACAAGGATCATATAGAGGCAGACAATGGCAATCTCCAGCACCAAGAGGTGGTGAAGACAGTGCACAACAATACAGGAAGCAAACCCAATGACTCCCTCATTTCCATGCCAAGCAAGTCTCAGCTGGCAGCACCTTTGGGAGGAAACTAGCATTATTTGCAAGCAATTGGCATATTGTCACAACAGACAAATGGATACTGGACATTATAAACAGAGGCTACAAATTTCAATTTCACACTCTTCCAAAATGAGAGGCATGCCAAACCTGCCACAAAATCAAAGGGCAGAGGCACAACTGCAAATTTCAAAGCTCCTAAACATGAGAGCTATACAAAAGGTACCTACGCACCAACAAGGTCAAGGTTTTATTCAAGACTCTTTCTGGTACCAAGAAAAGGAACCGACTGGAGACCCATTCTGGACTTATCCATCCTAAACACATTTCTACTGCACCAAAATTCAAGATGCTCACATTACAGCAACTCCTTCCCATGCTGGGCAAGGAGTTTTGGCTGGTAACATTGGACCTCAAGGAGGCATACCTGCATGTCCCAATCAGACAAAGCTGCAGAAGATACCTCAGATTTCTTGCAGGTTCAATCCACTATCAATTCTCTGCATTGCCCTTTGGCTTATCTACTGCGCCCAGAGTATTCACAAAGTGCCTGGCATCAGTGATTGCCTACTGCAGACTTCAAGGGATACAAATTTACCCTTATCTGGACGACTGCCTGATCCAAGCGGACAGCAAACACATACTACTGGAATATCTGGCATATGTGACACGGTTACTGCTTTCTCTGGGATATACCATCAACAAGGAGAAATCAAGGCTAACACCATCTCAGAAAATAACCTTCCTGGGTGCCAGCTTGGACACAAACACCCAGATGGCATATCTTACGCCAGAAAAACAAGGGCAACTATCTCAGTACTTCAAAACACTAGCAAAAAGTTCCAGGCTTAGTGCAAGGAAAATCCTGCAGGCTCTGGGATTCATGGCATCTTGCATTCTTCTAATCCCATGTGCAAAGCTGCATATGAGGAAACTTCAGTGGTACCTAAAAAATCTATGGTCTCAACACAGTCACAGTTTGGAAGCAATTATACCAATAATTCCATGTTTGCAATAGGAATTTCTATGGTGGGCCCAAGCATGTCAAGTAAACGCAGGCCTTCCATTCTGCAAGCCTCAAGCAAAACAAGTCATAACCACAGATGCCTCAGATTACGCCTGGGGGGCGCACATGAAGGACAGGTGCATTCAGGGCAGATGGTCCCAAAAGGAAAAGCACCTTCACATCAATCAAAAAGAAATGCTAGCAGTAATAAATGCAATTACAGCTTTCAAGGACTTCCTGCATCCAGGACAATTACTGATAAGAACAGACAACACGACAGTAATGTGGTACATAAACAAACAAGGAGGAACACATTCATACCCCTTGTGCAGACTAGCCATGACTCTTTGGAACTTGGCTCTGGAAAGACAAATCGAACTTCAAGCACAGTACTTGCCAGGACTGGAAAACACACTGGCAGACACTCTAAGCAGAAATATGACAGATCCACACGAATGGAAGTTACATCCTCAGGTGTTTACAGAGATAATCCAAGCGTGGGGGAGGCCAGACATAGATCTTTTTGCCTCACACAGGAACCATCAATTGAAAAAGTTTTGCTCAAGGACCTTCCATCCAAAGGCCTGGAAAGTGGATGCCCTTTCATTCAGTTGGACAGCATGGACAGTTTATGCATTCCCACCTCTGCCTCTTCTGCCCAAGGTGCTTTTGAAAGCAAGAACAGACAAACCGAGGATGATACTGATTGCTCCAGATTGGCCAAGGCAACACTGGTATCCACTCCTGAGGAGCCTAACACATACTCCTCCCTGGTCCCTGCCTCTAATACCTCTTCTGCTGACTCAGAACAGCTACAAAACTCTTCACAGTCAGCTGAAAACACTCAACCTCGCTGCATGGAAAATTCCTTAACACCACAACAGACCCTACTCTCCAAGGAGGTGCAGGATGTCATTTTGGAGGCCAGAAGACCATCTACTAGAAAAGCTTACTCCAAAAATGGAAGCGGTTTTGCTGTTGGAATGAGAAAAGAGGCCAGGACCCTAGAAAATTGAACTTGCCTCAGGTTTTACAGTACCTAGCTGAACTGCTGAACAGTGGACTTTCATTTTCTTCCATAAAAATACATGCCTCAGCCATTTCTGCAGAATTCAACACGGATCCTCCTTTATTCTCTCACCCACTCTTACGGCAGTTCCTCAGAGGGGCTAAGAATATAAGACCTCCAAGGAAGCAACCAATACCAGCCTGGGATCTTAATTACATACTAGAAAAATTAAGATTGCCTCCCTTTGAACCTGCTGCCTCAACAGATCTGCAATATTTGTCCTGGAAAACAGCTTTCCTTCTGGCCATCACTTCAGCTCGTAGGGTTTCTGAACTACAGGCCCTCATGGCGGTGCAGCCCTTCCTCATCTTCCATCAGGACAGGGTTTCCACCAACCCATCTTTTATGCCAAAAGTGGTATCCAGGGTAGCCTTAAACCAAGCCATACACCTACCTACCTTTTATCCTAACCCTCAAAACACAGGGGAAAGGCTGCTTCACTCTTTAGACATCCATAGGCAGCTACGTTACTATTTGGACAGAACAAAGTCCTTCAGAAAATCAGAACAACCTTTTGTGTCCTATGCCATAGGGGCTCAAGGGAAACCAGTTACCAAACAGACCATTTCCAAGTGGATTGGCCACTGCATACGGTTTTGTTATTCCTATCATGGGAAATCTGTCCCTACTGGTATCAGATCTCACTCCACCAGGGCCACAGCCACCTCTACAGCCTTCCTCAGAGGTGTTCCTACTAAGGATATTTTGGAGGCAGCCACTTGGAGTTCTGTACATACCTTCACAAAACACTACCACCTGCCCTTATATTCCAGAACAAGAGCAGGCTTTGCCACTGCTGTTTTGCAGGGCATTCTGGCTCAACCCAGTTCCTCATAGTACCTACCACCCTATGCATAGCTTTGGGACTCTACCCATCTGTGATTACTGCAGCTGTATGCACGATGAACATAGTACAGTTTTGTACCTACCATAAATGTAGATGTTCGAGTGCTAATACAGCTGCAGTACAGGTTTCCCTCCCTCCCTCCTTCCCCACTTGGTAAGGGCATGGGGCCTAACAACCACTTCATACCACCTGACTGGGTTATCCTGCTATGTTTTATTTGCTTGCTTACACTAATTTTGCATTACATTGCATTGCTTGCATATGTGGATAAGCCTTATTTATGTATTGCCTTCCTTTTGGGGGCACCTGACATCTGGGGCAAGAAAGACTGAAGAACATGGCATCGGCTGTGTCTTATATACTCTGGCCTTCCTGATGTCAGAAGAGTAAGCGACGACAACCGACGCCGGACCAAGACTTTGGAATTCGGCCGACCGAGGGACCGCCTGACGGCTGAAAACCCATCTGTGATTACTGCAGCTGTATTAGCACTCGAACATCTACATTTATGGTAGGTACAAAACTGTACTTTCTGGCTCATCTTGTGGAGTAGGGTAGACTTGGTGCAGAGCACAGGCACATGGCATCATCTGCTTATTGTACTGTGGAGTCTTCTTTGGTAGCTTTGTGAAGATTATTAAAGAACATGTTGATTAGTGAAGAATAAGTAGATGCTGGTTGGTGGAAGAAAAGAATTTGGTGGTGATTAGTGCTTTTTGGAATCATAAGGCTGGTGGGTGTTTTTATGTTAAGTAGGGAGAGGACAGTGTGTATGAAATGTGTATTGAATTGGGTAGCTATAGTGACGTGAGTTGTTAGTAGTTGGTGAAGGAGTTGTTGGTTGGCCTGAGTGTAATAGTATTTTGACTGTGTTACAGAAAAGCTTAGGGTAGTGTTGGTGGTTGTATTGGAAATTGGAAAAGTATTTAGGTTTGTCTAATTTGATTTTTAGTATTTAGTTTTGTCATTGCATTTTTGTGGCATTTTATCAGTAGACCATGCTTTCCAAGCTTTATCACTGTTTAGCATGAGTTGCCTGGTTTCTCTAGTGAGCCATGAGGTGGGGCTGGATTTGATTCGTGTTGATCTGATGGGAGCTAGTTCGTTTAGTAAGGAATGTGTTGTTAAAGTGAGCTATGATGTCATCTAGGAGTAAGCAATTTAGTATATCTCAGTTGTATTTGTTGAGGTAGCTAATGAAGGTGTCATTATTGAAGGAGGAGAGTGTAAGCACATCATTGTAGATTGTGTTCATATGAATGATTAGATTGTCTCATAGCAAAGGTCAGTAGATGGTCAGTGATGGTGTTGGGTAGGCATCCAGAAGTGTTAATTTTGATAGGGGTAGTGGTGAGGATCCAGGCTAATGTAGACTCCCTATTACTGAACTTGTCTATTTGAGTAGCAGCAGTGATGATTTAGGTAAAATCATAGAGATTGATAGAGAGACAGAGTTGGTAAGTAGGTAGTCTATATTAATGTCACCTATGGTGGTTTCTTTGTTTATATTATGAGAGATCCATTACAGGAGTTTTTCTAGTAATGGGGTGTTGTTTCCAGGAGAGTTATTGATGGCAGTGATGCATATGGTCTTCTGTTTGTTGAATTGCAGGAGAGAGATGATTATTTCAGCACTGGGAAATTTGGGGTGGGTGTGTAGGTAGGAAGTGATTTCAAGGAAGTTTTTGTATATCATGACCGCACAACTAACTTTTTTGCTTAATTTCTCCAAGTCTTTTGGTTTTCTAATACAAAGATGGGAATGGAGCCCATTTCTAAGTCAAAGAATGACTAAAGTTCATGAAATTAATATTGTTTCAAGTTTTGATGTTAGCTGAAAGTGCTCTTTGCAGCTCCTACAGTGTGCCCAGTACTGACACCTTCTGCAGTCCCTACAGTTATATGTACTGGTAGCATATCTAAAGAAGATTGTAAGTTCTTTTTATGAGATCCATTTCTCCAAATACTATTAGAACTGTCTGGGTATCGTTCTTGCACATTGCCCTTGTTTCTTCCTGCAAATCCATACCTCCTTCAGAATGAAGAATATATAATCTTGGTATACACTGGTATTTTATAACTTTGTGTCTCCCTGTACATAAGACACTGTATTCACTAAGTGTAGCAATTTCAATGATTAATGCTACTTTTTCACTGGCTACAATATCTGGTTTTCTCACATCTGTTTTTTGAACTGCTAGTAATGGGTGATCCCATGTGATATAAACTTCATTCTCTATTATGCTTTGTGGCTCATGTTTCCATTGCTTGTCAGCTACTTCAGTGTTGTAATGTTTGCGCAATCCCCAGTGAAACAGTCTTACCACATTATTATGCCTTCCAGTACACAGACCCTGTGCCAGCAACAAGATGTGTGGCCATTTCCAGTTCTGTTTTACAGAACCTGCATTAGTCTGTTTCTCCCACATGTACAGTGGACTTTGTAAACCATCGTGTATGTAGTCCACTATCCTGGGCCACTAATAGTTACCTTTCATATTTTGGTTTAAATTCACCTCTCCTTAACCATTGCTGTGTCAGATCCTGATCAACATGAGATTGTTCCAGTAGTTTCCTGTACTTGCAGCCATACTTATGCCTTTTCCTCATTCTTGCCTTTTCATCTGATCCCTCTCCTTCTCCTTATATTCTTTCTCTTGTTTTTTGGCACATTCATTTGCTGCCTATTTTTTGTCTACTTCTGGTATGGTTTCCAGTCCCACTTGACATCAGCATGCTTCTGCTGAACTCAAGTGGGGAGTCATCTTAGATTTGTTCTCTTCATTTTTTCTAAACATTCACTATATTTGGATCTGATGAGGTCAGCAGATGTGTATGCAGTCCTATGACTGCAGATCTGTACATGCCATTAGTTTCATGGAGGCCCATACCTCCTTCAGAATGAAAATATATAATCTCGCTGTACACTGATTTTTATGTGTCATTTGATAAGTATGGAACATTTTTCTTATTCTCCTGTCCAACTGATTCAGTACCTTTTGGGGCAAGTCAGTCACCCCAAAACTGTAAGCTAGAACAGGAAGAGCAAATTGGTTTATAGCATGGACTTTGTTCCTAGATATCAAGGCTTTTTATTCAGTACTAATTTTTGTCTTTTTAATAGTCTTTTCTTATGCCGTCTGGCATTTCTGATGATGAGGTAGCCTGGGGAGATAATTTCCTGGTCTTAGAATCTTGATGAGTGGATGGGAGATCGTATGTTTACCCCGGGTATCACTTCTGTGTCACTGTTAGACAGAGGCACAGTATACTAACCTCGAAAAAGGGCATAGCAAAATAAATTTAAAATGGGTGGCGAAAGCCAAACACATTCTGGCTAGGCTTATAAATGCCCTAGGGCAGATAGCCTAGTATGAACCTATGAACCTTTAGTACCTGATTTTAGCCATGTTTCTATGGCTATTAGTATGTCATGGGTTTATGAGGTTATATAGGCATGTAACTGTGGTAGTTTATTGTAGATGCTCCTAAGATTTAAGGTCACCAAAAGTAGAGTATTACATGGTTTGAGTGGAAGAGGAGTTCTAGGGGTAGCTGAAGTGGTAGAGTTGCAAGAATGTAGAGAGAGTCCAGGATTAGGATGTATATTGTCATCAAGAGCAAACTTAGGTGAGATGTGTGTGTGTGTGTGTGTGTGTGTGTGTGTGTGTGTGTGTGTGTGTGTGTGTGTGTATATGTGCGTGTGTGTTGAAATTTTTTTTATACTTAGTTTTCACCTCTAAATTATCTGTGTGTAGTGTGGGTTCTTCTTTGGTGCATTCATAATTTGGGATGTGATAGAATATAGGCTGGTTGCTATAGCAGGGTAAAATGGGGATGATTTAGAATTATGGTGCAGTGTTCTGGAGGTGACAGTGAAGTTGAGTAACAATGGATTGTGATAGAACACGGCATGGGCAAGAACAGATAGAAGTAGCTATAGTAAGTGAAAGGGCAGCATAATATAGTTATGTTAGAGAAAAGTGGGTTTGAAGAATGTAATAAGTGATGATCAGTAGAATAAATTAAGGTATTGCTGTTTAAAGAGAAGTAGGTGGCTAGAATAGTACAAGGAGGAGAAAAAGTAGACTGTGGAGGGAAGGAAAATAAAGGTGGTGTGATGTAATGTAACTAAGTATACGAAGGAAGAGCAGATAGGGAGGCTGTAATGTGTATGAGTGGTTGTAGGAATGAAGTGGGTGGGCTTCAGAAGGTATAAATGTAGTTGCACTGGTTGTAGGTGGAATTGGGGGTAGGGTAGGGGAGCAAAGTAAGCCTGAGCTAGGCGAGGGAGAATGGAGTAGGTTCCAGCCCCTTAGTGCCAAGACATGGCCAAACAATTAATAGAGTTGACACTGCTAGATTTACACATACTTAACTAAGGGTGCTTACTAGTGTAAATGCAAAAGTAAATCTTAAATTATGTAGTATTAAAAATAGTAGACTGTAAACGATAAGGGTAGAAAAACATAATTACTTGCTGTATTACTCTCAGTGAAACTTCAAGGCATGGAAAAGGGAAAAGCAAGGCAACATAAAATTGCCTATACAGGCAAAGGGAGAGATTCACAAAAGCAGTAGCCAAAAAGAGCAATTAAGGAAATGCAGGCTTGCCAGTAAGAGTAGGATCTAGCTCATAATATAGGGAAGGGGAGGTGAAAGATTAATAGGCAATGGAGGCTATTTTTGATTCAAGTTCTGAAAACAGACAAAACGCAGACCACTAAGTACTGGCCAAGCAGAGAAGAGATATTAAGCTTGGTACCATTTTGTTCAGAGCATGATTAGAATAACAGAATTAACAGGTAATTTCCTCTTACACTAGTCTATAAGCTTTTGCACAACTAGATGTTGTATTTACTGTGTTGTAGTCTTGGGGGGTGCGGGTACAGTCCACGTCTGTACTTTGCAGAGCTGGATGTTGTATTTACTCTGCTGCACTCTTTTGTGAAGGGGGCAGTCCACAGCCGTCTGTCTAGTGCAAGTGGCTGAGGGTAAACAGGTGGGGGCTAACTTTGCAAACAGATTTTTAAAGAATTTATACATTTTTTTTAAATTATCTACCTAAAGTAAATAAAAAAGAAAGAAATGAACATGTTCACTGGAAAAGGTAATGATGCAATTAGAATGTCAGAGTCAAGTTCTGGAGATTAACCCCCCCCCCCCACCCACACACACACACAAACACACACACACACACACACACACACACACACCTACCTAGACTCTTAACCCAACTACCGCCACTACTAACCACAGTCAGAATTAGCTACTTGTCTTTACATACTTTAAAATCTTGTCTGACAACTTTGTTATTAATATTATAAACGGCAAGAAACTATCTTAACTTGCAACATTTACTGTATATACTGTTGATAATCAATATCTTGTTATTGTATTAAAGTCAGCAACCTGTAATGTTGTTTACTATTGCTGCAACTTGTATCTCTGTTTATCATGTACATGATGTGGAGCTTTTCTCCCCAGACATCTGTTGAAAAAGGAACTGCGTCCAGTCGGAATTTCCCGGTAAACAAATGTAAATAAATAAATAGCATCAAAAAGGACAAGAAATCCCATTTTAAATACGTTGACTCCTAATGCTCTTGTATTCAACCTGTTCTACTTGAGGTAAATAAAACATTGGTATATGATGCCAAATTAATGGGAAGAACAACTTAATTCATATTTTGCATCAGTCAGTAATGGGTCATCTGTACTAGATGAATAACACCTGGTTAACAAAGGAAATTTTTAACATGTTTAATTAGTATCCATGCATAGATGTAAATCTATGGCTCTTGCATACTTTTATATAGACCATGGGATCTGACTCCATTCCAGGCTCTTCAGTATATTAAATTAGCAATGTGTTATTGACCATATTATATAATGTTTTCAACTTTTTATTACACACTAGCTGTGTTCCAGCTAAAGGAATGTATATTGGTACTAATTCATAAAGACAGTGGTAATAATTGAGTTGAGAGTTACATGCCTGTTAGCCAGACATCAGTCAAGGGATAAGTGATTTAAAAAATGCTTACTATGAAAACTAATAAACATGAAGTGTGTAATAAGGCATTTGATACCACATGACAAGGTTTTATTAAGGGATACTATTATGAATAACCTGACTGTATTTTATAAAGTAATAAGCGTGGCAAATTACATCAGACTTGCTGTCCCAGTAGTCTATCTAGATGTAGCTGTCTCATTTGATAACTTTATCACATAGACAGAGTACATGCACTGGAAAAGATGGGTATTAACCCATATGTTACACAGTGGAATAAACAGGGAATACAACAAGAAAAAGAGATCTGTTTAGGTGTATCACAGGGATCTGTGTTGAGCCCTGTTCTTTTCAATTTGATGTTTGCTTCCTTCCCTAAAACAACTTCTTGAAAAGATAAGTAGGACTATTATGACTATCAAATTTTGATATGGAAAAATTAGACAAATGAGGAGGCATTCAAATTCATATTCATATTTCAGGGGTCTACTGTAGTTTAGCAAATGATCAGATGATCAAACGCTGTTAGTTCAAACACTAAATGTTGAACCGGCAAAATAGTGAATGGCCAGAACAGCAAATTTTTTCCCAGGGAAAGTAATCGCTGGGCCGTCCGTCCGGGTTGTGCCATTTCCTTCACTGTAGTGCAATCTCTGAATTGGTATATTTAAGTAGAGGGAGTACTTCTTTTAGTGTTTTTTTTTTTTTTTTGGGAACAGCGATTTTTTTCTCTGGGAAAAAAACGCTGTTCTGGTTCGCTGCTTTGAGTTTTCGCACTTTAGGGGTCAATATAACAACGTTCAATCATCTAATCGTTCGTTGTTATAATGTAGACCCATATTTCAGTGGTACATATTCCCAGTCTGCAGAATCACCTGGCAGATCCTATTAGCAGGAAATTAACATTAGTTTGTGAATAGAGCCTGGATCTGTGCATCTTCCAGGAGATTGTACAGATATCTGGACTCACAGAGAGAAATGTGTTTGCCTTTTACTACAGCCCTTAAGGTGGAAGGCTTTCTTTTCATTCCTCACAGTATGTATGCCTTTAAATATATGCCTTCTTTCCTTTTCTTTTAGTCCAGCAACTATTTCTCAAGCCAGACATGACAAAGCCAGCCTAACAGGGATAGTGCCTTCTTGGCCAAGAAGGCAGTAGCACTCTGCTCTGTACTATTCTTTCTCCATGGGCATTACATCTACACTAATCCTTAATGACAGAAGAGTAGTGTAAGATCTTCCAAACCAGCCTTAACCTCTGACTTTATTAGCATAGAAGATAGTTTTCATTCCTGACAGTAGTTTGTGTTCTTCACAAATGTGCATATTTTAAAGAAAACAGAGACATAATAATAAGGGAGTCTTGCATCTAAAAGTGTAAAGTATTTGTTATAGTCGGATACACTCCATTTGTCCACGCCTTTACTAGATTGTTTTAATTTTATTTGATGACAGTGCAGCATATCTTCAATTACATTTTTTTGTATGTAATAGTTGCTTATTTCTCAGCCTTCCTTCAAGTTGCAGCACATCCAGAAGTTAAGGGCTTTCTTAAAGGAGTTTCATGACGTGAGACCCAGAAAGGGTCTTTACTTTGGAAAGACTGACTTTTTTTTTGAACCTGCTGAATCTTCAGAATTAAAATATCTTTTTAGAAAGCACATTTCTAGTAGCCATTACATTAGGCAAGAGGATTATGAAAATCTATTTTTAACCAGGAAAGAATACCTTTAAAGACTAATAATCCATTTTTCATGCCTAAAGCAGTATCACTTAACAATTTTGTTCAAGTGTCAGTCTTTGTGCCTACTATCAAAATGATATGGAGAACATAATTTATACTTAGTGGTTATTCACAGACATTTATGATATTGCACAAAGCATCATACAATTGAGAAAGACTGATTAGCTGTTTATTTCTTATAAGAAAAACAAAGAAATCCTACCAATGAATAGAAATGATGGTTGGCCCATTGAACATGTTTTGTTGTGATAAAGATAGTAATCCTTCAGAAGGCAAAATTAAACCACATTCTTCTATTTCATCAGCAACATCAAGAGCACATTTCTGAAATGTTTTTGAATAGCACATTTTAGAAGCTGCCACATGGTTTACTATGCACACCTTCATTAAATACTTTAGGTTGGTTGCACAGACTAGAGGCAAGGTAAGCTTTTGCACAAATGTGCTTCAGGGGACCATAATCATCCATCTCCCTTAGGTATCGTATTACTGGGTGAGAATGCACCGTAAATGTTATAATTTATTATTACAGTGATCCTTCACAGTGGAGATAGTACATTTATGGGTAAGAGACTTACCAACAACAGATCTTATATCTGTGACCACAGAAGCAGTAAAGCCATACTCCATTAGCCTTCCTGAAGTATTGTATATAGTAAATTAAAAGCATTTGTTACTTCCCAGATTTCCATGGACTTTTTGTATTTAAAGTATTTATTAGTTACTTAAAAGTTTTTTTTGAGGGGGGTACAGTTGCTATCCCATCAGCATGCCCGCTGCAGAGAATGGAGGAGCCATTCCACAACCAAGTACTCAAGTTCATCCCCCATACTGGGGCTGGAAGTGAGACTTTAGTTGCCAGAGTTAAATGAAGGATCACCCGTCATGCCACCCCCACCACAGGCACATCCTTCTTCCCTGCCTCACTGTCAAGCACTTGAGCTGCTAATTGAGCTGGGATTGCATAGGCCATATTCGGCTTTATCTTTCTATGCAACAGACAAGGCCATTTAGTAATTCTATCCTTCCATCTTTGGGATAGGATTCATAGGTTCATAGGTTGGTACTAGGCTATCAGCCCTAGGGCCTATACAAGCCTGGCCATAACAATTCCCTGACTATTTCTTCCCACAGTATTTACTTCCCTGGACCCCAGTCTAGCAGGGCGACTGATGTGATCCCCGGGGTGAATTTCCTATCTCCCATCCAATCATCAAGGTTCCTTTTGAAGAGGGCCAAAGAGACGCTCTGCTTGACATGTTAAACTGAGGTCCTGTCTGCTTATGTTGGTGGTGTTTCCCGATGCCCTGGCCAGATTTCCCCAGTAGTGTAAATACCACCTCGGGCTTTCCCTGAAAAGAGACCACTAGCCATGTGGGACTAACCCTGTCAACAAAGGCTAAGTAAATATTTACTTAAGGTTTGCAGCTTGCCATGACATCCTTGTGTTTTAGGAGAAGGAGTTATATTGCTTAAAGAAAAGAGGAAGGTACCCAGCAACTCTATATTTATAAGAGTATAATACACACCTACCAAGTTTCCATGACTTCCAGCATACATGCAGCATAAGTCTTCATAGGGAACAAGTGACTGCTGTTTAAAACTCTGAGCAGAATGAAGACAGTGCAAGTAGGATAGAAGCCAAGAGGTATGATTATGCTTCTACAGTGATTATCTCTCAAAAATCTACAGTTATAGTAAAAGTCGTAACCCACAACTGTATCTTTTTTATTATCAAATGTTACATTGCCTGTGTCTTATTGTGATGCACTTTAAGCTCGAAATGATTACTTTCGGTTCAGGTATTTGCTGCTGTACAACGTCTAGCTGAATGTTTAATTGCATTTAATTCATGTGTAACTGTGTGTTTCATGTATTATCTCACTAGGGACCATTTGTTGCATCACTGGATTGCCCTTCTGGCTGATTGTCCAATCACTTCACAAATGTACGATGATACAGCCCTGATAAAGGACCATACACTTGTCAATTCCCTTATCCGAGTACTACAGACTTTGCAGGAGTTTAACATTACACTGGAGACTTCTATTGTAAAAGGAATTGACATTTAACCTGTCTTAAAAGGATCAGAGAGCAGCACAGAAAAAGATTTTGCTATAAATTGATCTATTTCCATGTTTTGGTTTTGTAAACTTCTTTAAAGGAGAGTACTTTAAAAGGAATGGGATACCAAGATTTATACAGTCATCGGGATATACTGCAACAGAGTCACCTGTTCTTTTCCACACTTTCTTCCTGAAAGGAGCCTTGGTAGCTTTGTATGGCTTATTTTAAGCTACAGGATTGCCACAGAGTGTGAACTGAGCCTATTCAGTAAGCTGTGAATCCTACTTCTGCTACTACCCTGACTGAAGACAGCGCACATTTCTGTTACAGTCCAAGACGTTCTAACTCTAGTATATCATTGTGCTGCATTTGTTACAAGCTTGTTGTTTTTTTTTTTCATTAAATTCAGTATTATTATTCTATAT